>NC_091321.1:270000-477500 GCF_038502225.1 Cherax quadricarinatus | reverse complement strand
ACTGGGTCACCGAAACTGATCATAAGTTCCATATTCTTTGTTTTGATTGATTTCTCACTTTGTGGTTACACAGCTTTTCCAGCCGCTGTTACATCACCCAGGGTGATTGTCTGCTACCATTGCTTTAGATGCATTTTATATCCTAATTAGCTCTTTCACTTCTTCCTTTGTCATTTTAATTTCTTCTGGTCATTGGTGCAAAAGACACAAATACAGAGATGAACTTTATTGAGACGTTTCGCCCGTGGAGTGGCTTCAGTGTAAAGAAACCTGTCAACAAGCGAAATTTTTCACCACTCTTCGACTTTGCTCCATTTGTCTCCATCTTCTGGTCATTGTTGCTCGGAGAGGAGGAAAAGTGATGTCCTAGTATGGTTGAGGATGGTATCGGTAATGGGATGGATCTGGTAATGTGGTAGTTGCAACTTATGGCAGGGAATAATTGGAGGGGTGAGCATTGGGATGGAGACTGGGGCTTACTAGTCCCTATGTCTGGTCGACTCCCTGTGATTGTGTCCCATCTATCTGGCGCGCGTGTGTATGTGCAATAACCGAGTTACTGGCAGGGGTTTTAATCTTATAGTTCCCGGTCCCACTTTGACAATATTGACTGATATTACTGATTGCTTTTCTCTCGGGCCTTATCATACCTACTCTTGAAGCTGCATGGAGCTTGTGGCCACTTCCTTATCAATGTTATTATATTTTCTTACTATATTAAGACTGAAGATATATTTCCTTATCTTCTTCTTAGTGTCATATTATTTTATCTCAGTTCTTACTGTTTTAAGCAGACTCTGTCCAGCCCTCCTATCGCAGAGTAGCCTCTACATTATAGAGATGTCTCTTACAGTGTTCTCGTCTACAATCGCTAAGTTCATTTCCTAGTACTGGGACTACTCTCGTTGCAAACTTCTAGACCTCTATTTTCTGAAAATGTGGGACTCCATGCTGGTGCTTCATGCTCCATTACTGATACATCTTGTTTAACTTCCTTAATGATTCCTTGTTCAACGCTCTAAAATCAGTGATGAGTTGCGTGCCTCACTGTCGAGGTGACTTGATTCATGTACACCAATGGCGATATGTTCGCTGTTGTGTTAAATTCTAGTTTCACCTTTTTCATAGATGTCTGTACGTTCTCTCCCCTCCTGCCTGCAAAAGCTTCATCACTTCTTCCTTTGTCATACTCATTTTGCGTAGTATTCATTGATGCATTCTTTACTTCCACTCTATTATCATCGCCCTTTCCTCCATTAATACAGCCTGACTCTTCCTTTGAGTTCCTCTGTCATATTTTGCCAGTATTGATTTCTTTTTCAGCCTTGATTAACACTTGTTCTTTAGCAGGTATTTTCCTTCTCATGTGGCTCTAAATTAATTGCAGTTCCGTTAAATCATTTCTTGTATCATTTACACGGTGTGTATGTTTTCCTTCTTAAGTTTTGTATAATTCTTTCTCCTCTCATCTTCCCATTGTGCGCCTTCCTTTTGTTTTGTTCTGAATTTCTCTAGTTACGTGTTTACTCATAAGTTTAGTCACCATTTATCCCTGTATGAACCATCAACACTGTTTCATGTTTCCTCTCCTCTTCTTACAACTTCATTTCTCCACAGCCTTGTACACTTCATACTTAGGCTATACATTGTAATTTCTCGTATTTTGGTTTCCATTTCTCGTTCGTAGTTCAAAATGTGTCCCCTTCTCCCACAGTGTCTCATAGACGGCTTTCCTGATGTTTTCATTACAACAGTAATTGACAGTACCTTCATGCTGAGGGATAAGACAGATGTATCTTTAATTCTGTAAAGTTTCGCCTGCGTAGTAGGCTTTTTCATTCGATAAATTAGATACATGTGTAACATTTGGGTATGTTTAGTGAGGAAACGTTTCACTACGCAGTGGCTTAATCAGTTCTATACAAAGAAGAATGGTGAATATCAGAAGGAGTTTGAGGTAATCAGTCCCTCTTCCTGGGGTCGATGATGAAGCCACTGTGTGGCGAAACGTTTCCTCAGTAAAGATACCCAAGTGTTGCACTTGTGTCTAATTTATCAACTTGTCGGTCCTCTGAAGTATTTGTCTACATTCTTCACTCGAATACAAAGGATGATTAGAAATTCATCTTTACCCCCGCATTTGACTGAAGAAACCTGCTGCGTAGGCGAAACGTTTCCGAGATACTGTTCCACATGTATTACTCATCTTCCTGATAGCTTTTTCTTCCCATTGCTGCTTCCAACATATATCCAAAGCATAGTCCCGCATCATCGCTCGCTCATAATGGCTACCAATATACTATTCTCAGTCTACCATAACGAATTAGGGGAGAGATCAAATTTAGTTTTGGTATAAACCTTGGTAATAGATACCGACAAGTTGGTCTAGAAAAACACGTAAGCCAACACTAGGACATGTCTATTAGTAAACATTGTGGGACCTTGATCAAGTGAGAAGTGATCAAGGTCTCAGGACCGAAACGTTTTCTAATAAATATGTCCTAGTGTTTGCTTACGTGTTTTTTCTAAACCAAATTTAGTTTTAAATTTCAGAAGAGCTTCAGTAAAATTTACCATATTAAGGAAAACTTTGCAGTTGTACAGGTACTATGGTATTACTTTTTCGGGTAAACTTTAAATTTTCAGTAAAAACGTTAATATTTTTTTGATAAATACGGTATTTTTTTTTTGTCGTTCAATTGCGTTCTTTTATTATGTTTCCTTAATTTGCTGGTGAGTGAATTATTTTATTACGCTATCACTTAGTTTTATTTCATTACTACATTCATTTGGTGTTTTTCTTTTCATTACTAGATTCATCACCTTCGCCTTTTTTGTTGCTGCATCCATCACCTTATTTTTCCATACTTTTATTCATCAGTTTTTTTCAGTTTTCCTCATCTGTCTGGTTGTGTTTAAAAATCATCCTCGCTCACTATGTCAAGTATCAGGTGTTTCCAGGAAGTTTCTCGCTGTCTTGTTATCCCCGCGCTGCCCTTGGTCTCCTGTTGTTTGGTGGTGGGTTGCATATTACTGCTACAATTGTTATACACCCTTCCTTACTTTAATGCTCCTATGAGGAGCGTCATATCGAATATTTCTTTCATTATTACTTGCATAACGGCTATTTAACTATTTTTCTTTGATTTTCACTTTATGTTCACCATTCTTGTTGGCAAGATTAATCAAATTTGTTTGGACTTCGGTCTTTTTTCACGTCCCCTTCCCCTCTTGCAGGTTGTTCTTACATTGCCTTCACTTGTTGGTGTGAGAGGAGAGAAGGAAGCGGGAAAGAGGCCAGCAGGTAGAGGAACAAGTGCATTCCTTCCCATCGAACAAAAGATCATGGGAAAACACGAATACTTGAAGAATACAAATTCACAATACCGTGGCTGGGACAATTCACGACAAACCCACTCTTAATCAATCACTTATGTCGACACTTGGGTCCGTCCTGGACCACACTTAGGTGACTTCAGAATGGCCCAGGATGGTCCGAAAACGTTTCCATAAAATCCCTCTCCTGAGTGAAGGATTTTGGCTAGGTTAGGTTAGGTAAGATTTGTCAGGAAACAGGACAAGTGTTTCCTGACGCTGGTATTTGTCATATGATGACCCTCAACTGAAGCTTTTGGTCATCTGACCGAGACCTTCCGCTCTAAAAAATTATGGCTATGATTGTAACTATTTTTAATTATTTAGGATTTTGGTGAGCAGGAAGGAGTACGTGGTACGTAGAATGTACGATACTCCTGCAGACTCCTTAAGAAAGAAACAGCAGGAGGCTGTGGACAGCAAGAATAGCTATGACTTATAGGTGGAGGAGGAGAAAAGACATCAGGGTGAAGAATATGCATTGAGGTTGGCTACAATCATAAGAACTATCAGAGTCACCTGCTGGAAAAGTGTGGGGGTTGACGAGACATGCTTGTAGAGTGCGGGAATTGATGAAGAGATGCTTGTAGAGTGTGAGGATTGATGAGAGATGCTTGTAGAGTGCGGGGATTGATGGAGAGATGCTTGTAGAGTGCGGGGATTGATGGAGAGATGCTTGTAGAGTGCGAGGATTGATGAGAGGTACTTGTAGAGTGCGGGGATTGATGAGAGATGTTTGTAGAGTGCGGGAATTGATGGAGAGATGCTTGTAGATTGCGGGGATTGATGAGAGATACTTGTAGAGTGCGGGAATTAATGAGAGATGCTTGTAGAGTGCGGGAATTGATGGAGAGATGCTTATAGAGTGCGGGGATTGATGAGAGATGCTTGTAGAGTGCGGGAATTGATGGAGAGATGCTTATAGAGTGTGGGAATTGATGAGAGATGCGTGTATAATGCGGGGATTGATGGATAAATGCTTATAGAATGTGGGCGTTGCTTTTGTGCTAAATATAGGTTGTAGTGCTTGTAGAGGAAGAGGCTTGTCGGAGTTAAAGTTGATATCAAGGGACAGGAAGACAAGTAAGACCAGGGGGAAGACACGGGAGACCAGTGAAAGGAGGACAAGAGAGACAATGGGAAGGAGGACAAGAGGGACCATGGGAAGGAAGACAAGAGGGACCATGGGAAGGAGGACAAGAGAGACCATGGGAAGGAGGATAAGAGGGACCATGGGAAGGAGGACAAGAGAGACCATGGGAAAGAGGACAAGAGAGACCATGGGAAGGAGGACAAGAGAGACCATGGGAAGGAGGACAAGAGGGGCCATGGGAAGGAGGACAAGAGAGACTATGGGACGGAGGAGAAGGGAAGGAGGACAAGGAAGGGAGACTACAATAGAGGGAGATGCATCCTGCGTGAGTTTGGGAATAATCTGAAGAGGTGTGACCCGTAGTTGAGTTGTGGTTGATGGAGACTGATGGTGGTGCAGGATGGTGATGGTGAAGGTTGGTGATGGTGATGGATGAAGATGAAGTATGGTGATGGTGAAGGATGGTGAAGGTTGGTGATGGTGAAGGTTGATAATAGTGATGGATGAAGATGAAGTATGGTGATGGTGAAGGATGGTGAAGGTTGGTGATGGTGAAGAGTGGTGAAGGTTGATAATGGTGATGGAGGGTGAAGATG
Source organism: Cherax quadricarinatus (assembly GCF_038502225.1). Lineage (NCBI taxonomy): Eukaryota > Metazoa > Arthropoda > Malacostraca > Decapoda > Parastacidae > Cherax > Cherax quadricarinatus. The sequence continues at coordinate 472,436 of NC_091321.1, read as the reverse complement.
AAGTATGGTGATGGTGAAGGTTGGTGATGGTGATGGATGATGATGGTGAAGGTTGGTGATGATGAAGTATGGTGATGGATGGTGATGGTAAAGGATAGTGATTGTGAAGGATGGTGATTCTGAAGGTCGGTGTTGGTGATGATTGGTGATGGTGAAGGATAGTGATGGTGAAGGATGGTGATGAGAAGCTGATGGCGAAGCTTGTGATGGTGAGGGACCGTAACGGTGATGGTGAAGGATGAGGATGGTGAAGCTGGGTATGGTGAAGGATGGTGATGGTGAAGCTGTGTATGGTGAAGGATGGTGATGGTGAAGCTGGGTATGGTGAAGGATGGTGATGGTGAAGCTGTGTATGGTGAAGGATTGTGATGGTGAAGCTGGATATGGTGAAATATGGTGATGGTGAAGTTGGGTATGGTGAAGGATGGTGATGGTGAAGGATGGTGATGGTGAAGCTGGGTACGGTGAAGGATGGTGATGGTGATTGTGAAGCTGGGTATGGTGAAGGATGGTGATGGTGAAGGATGGTGATGGTGAAGCTGGGTATGGTGAAGGATGGTGATGGTGAAGTTGGTGACGGTGAAGGATGGTGATGGTGAAGGATGGTGATGAAGCTGTGTATGGTGAAGTATGAATGATGGTGATGGTGAAGCTGGGTATGGTGAAGGATAATGATGGTGAAGTTGGGCATGGTGAAGGATGGTGATAGTGAAGCTGGGTATGATGAAATATGGTTATGGTGAAGCTGGGTGTGGTGAGGGATGGTGATAATGAAGGATGGTGATGGTGAAGCTGGGTATGGTGAAGGATGATGATGGTGAAGTTGGGCATGGTGAAGGATGGTGATAGTGAAGCTGGGTATGATGAAATATGGTTATGGTGAAGCTGGATATGGTGAGGGATGATGATAGTGAAGGATGGTGATGGTGAAGCTGGGTATAGTGAGGGATGGTGATAGTGAAGGATGATGATGGTAAAGCTGGGTATGGTGAGGGATGGTGATAGTGAAGGATGGTGATGGTGAAGCTGGGTATAGTGAAGCTGGGTATGGTGAAGGATGGTGATATTGAAGCTGGGTATGATGAAATATGGTGATGGTGAAGTTGGGTATGGTGAAGGATAATGATAGTGAAGGATGGTAATGATGAAGCTGGATATGGTGAGGGATGGTAATAGTGAAGGATGGTGATGGTAAAGCTGGGTGTGGTGAGGGATGGTGATAGTGAAGGATGGTGATGATGAAGCTGGGTATGGTGAGGGATGGTGATAGTGAAGGATGGTGATGGTGAAGCTGGGTATGGTGAGGGATGGTGATAGTGAAGGATGGTGATGGTGAAGCTGGATATGGTGAGGGATGGTGATAGTAAAGGATGGTGATGGTGAAGCTGGGTATGGTGAGGGATGGTGATAGTGAAGGATGGTGAAGCTGGGTAAGGTGAAGGATGATGATGGTGAAGTTGGGCATGGTGAAGGATGGTGATAGTGAAGCTGGGTATGATGAAATATGGTGATGATGAAGCTGGGTATGGTGAGGGATGATGATAGTGAAGGATGGTGATGGTGAAGCTGGGTATGGTGAGGGATGGTGATAGTGAAGGATGGTGATGGTGAAACTAGGTATGGTGAAGCTGGGTATGATGAAGGATGATGATGGTGAAGTTGGGTATGGTGAAGGATGGTGATAGTGAAGGATGGTGATGATGAAGCTGGGTATGATGAGGAATGGTGATAGTGAAGGATGGTGATGATGAAGCTGGGTGTGGTGAGGGATGGTGATAGTGAAGGATGGTGATGGTGAAGCTGGGTATGGTGAGGGATGGTGATTGTGATGGATGGTGATGGTGAAGCTGGGTATGGTGAGGGATGGTGATAGTGAAGGATGGTGATGGTGAAGCTGGGTATGGTGAGGGATGGTGATAGTGAAGGATGGTGATGGTGAAGCTGGGTATGGTGAGGGATGGTGATAGTGATGGATGGTGATGGTGAAGCTGGGTATGGTGAGGGATGGTGATGGTGAAGCTGGGTATGGTGAGGGATGGTGATAGTGAAGGATGGTGATGGTGAAGCTGGGTATGGTGAGGGATGGTGATAGTGAAGGATGGTGATGGTGAAGCTGGGTATGGTGAGGGATGGTGATAATGAAGGATGGTGATGGTGAAGTTGGGTATGGTGAAGGATGGTGATAGTGGAGCTGGGTATGGTGAGGGATGGTGATGGTGAAGGATGATGATGGTGAAGTTGGGTATGGTGAAGGATGGTGATAGTGAAGGATGGTGATGGTGAAGCTGGGTATGGTGAGGGATGGTGATAGTGAAAGATGGTGATGGTGAAGCTGGGTATGGTGAGGGATGGTGATAGTGAAGGATGGGGATGGTGAAGCTGGGTATGGTGAGGGATGGTGATAGTGAAGGATGGGGATGGTGAAGCTGGGTATGGTGAGGGATGGTGATGGTGAACAGTAGCAAGGGAGGAAAGAGTCGAGGGGAAGACTTCATGAAAAATGGGATATGGGCCTGTAAGGGGTGGGGGGAGAAGGGGGGGAGAGGGAGAGGAGGAGTGGAAAAGGGAAGAAGAAAAGTGGGAGAGGAAGGGAAGGAATGTGGAAGAGAAGGAAGTGTGAAAGAGAGAGCAAGGAGAGGAAGAGGCTGAGCGAGAAGGGAAGGGAGAAGAGAGAGGAAGAAGAGAAGTGGGAGGGGAAGAGGAAGAATGGAAGGGATGCCCTAGAGGGGACTACGAGAATTGGGGGAAGGGGAGAGTGGGGCTCCTATCCCCCAGGATGGGGAATCTCCCAGGATGGGGGAACCTCCCAGGATGGGGTACCTCCCAGGATGGGGTACCTCCCAGGATGGGGGAACCTCCCAGGATGGGGTACCTCCCAGGATGGGGGAACCTCCCAGGATGGGAGAACCTCCCAGGATGGGGGAACCTCCCAGGATGGGGGAACCTCCCAGGATGGGAGAACCTCCCAGGATGGGGAATCTCCCAGGATGGGGGAACCTCCCAGGATGGGGTACCTCCCAGGATGGGGAAACCTCCCAGGATGGGGAACCTCCCAGGATGGGGGAACCTCCCAGGATGGGGTACCTCCCGGGATGGGGGAACCTCCCAGGATGGGAGAACCTCCCAGGATGGGGGAACCTCCCAGGATGGGGAACCTCCCAGGATGGGGAACCTCCCAGGATGGGGTACCTCCCAGGATGGGAGAACCTCCCAGGATGGGGGAACCTCCCAGGATGGGGTACCTCCCAGGATGGGAGAACCTCCCAGGATGGGGGAACCTCCCAGGATGGGGAACCTCCCAGGATGGAGGAACCTCCCAGGATGGGGAACCTCCCAGGATGGGGAACCTCCCAGGATGGGGGAACCTCCCCATCATGAATCACGAAATCAAAATGACATGATTACAAACAGACCGGGCCGCGGGGGCGTTGACCCTCCAAACCCTTATAGGTATACGGGTACGGCGGGGGATTGAACTCGCGGCAAGTGAGTCGTGAAGCTCACGTACTGTGGTTTGTTTACAATTATGTCATTACGATTTCGTTGAGTCATGATGACGGCTTCGAGAGAACTTGAGCTAGAGTTCGTCACTGCCACGCTGGCGGGAGATTCATCTGTAAAAAGTTGCATTTGTGGTCACAGTGGGACCTATGCTAACCTCCTATGGTGTATAAATATACCTAGTTGGATGAATCTTATTGTAACCAGCTGGTCCAGTGGCTAACGCGTCGGTCTGGAATTTTACGACTCACTTGCCGCGAGTTCAATCCACACTCGTACCGTGGTAAGTCAGTCATTTATGACAACAATATCGCAACGCGCGTTCACCAAAATCTCAAATTTTGTTTAGGGAATCTTGAGAAGTGTGCAGATGTTTCCTGCTTTACTCTGATAGAGTGAAGGAAGTAAGTGAGGGAGCAGAGGGAGGGGGGAGGAAACGGGAGAGAAAAAGAGAAAGGAAGAGGAGAGCGTCAGAGAGGCAAGGCGGAAGGGAAGTAGAGAAGAAGGAACAGGGAGTAGGAGTAAGAGTAAGATAATGATTATTAAGGAAGAAAATAATTATTTAGGAATTCATCGCCTCATCTCTTCCCCCCACTTCCTTACCCTACTCATCTTTCCTGCTCTTTTTTTGTAATTTCTATTCTTTGTTCGTCCTTTCTCCTCTTTTCCCTCCCTTGTTCCTTATATTCTTCCATAGCTCCTTTTCCTTTGCCCACTCCTTCTCTCTATGCTAACTCCTTACCCTTCTTTTCTTCCTTCTTTGCCTTTCCTACCTCCTATGCTCCTTCAAATTCCTTCCCACCTTTTCCCACTCTGTTCCTCATTCCTCCATCTTTACTTCCCCTCATTTCGCCTTTCCCTTATCCTTCCATTATCCCTTCTTCCTCCTCCTTTGCCTCGTCCTTCCTCCTCTTTTACCTCTCTGTCTTCCTTCTTTAGCCCCTTTTCTTTCCCTTCTTTCCCCCTTCCTTCCTCCTTTACCTCTCCTTCCTACTTTATTTAGCCCTTAACTCCCTCCCCTAAGTGTGTGTCACTGTATAGACAAATATATAAATGATTAAGGGACACGTCAGTTCCTTTGTCTTCTAATAATACGTCATTTTTTCCACTATAATCTATCTTGTCCATAATTACTATCACATTTACTTTGTCTGCTTTCGTAAGGTGAAGTCCAGGATCTTTCCTTAATTGATGGTATGACTTAACAAATCTTTGAGGACAATTGTGTTGGAGAGGACCGAGCATCGTTGATGGTGAAGCATTTTAAACATCAAGTATGCAATCCAGTCGGAGTCGTGGAATATAACATGTAAACATAGCTATATTTTGTGTGTGTGTGTGTGTGTGTGTGTGTGTGTGTGTGTGTGTGTGTGTGTGTGTGTGTGTGGAGGCAGTGAGGCCACAAAGTGCCGTCCACAGCACAACATTTCCAGGGATTTGTCGCCTTTTAGACTGCTGGTTTCCCATGTCCGCCAGAACGTAAACAACTCAAACATCACGATAAGTAGACACACACTCGCTTTGCAGTCTTTCCTCTCTCTCTCTCTCATACATATATATATATATATATATATATATATATATATATATATATATATATATATATATATATATATATATATATATATATATATATATATATATATATATATATATATATATATATATATATATATATATATATATATATATATATATATATATTATATTTATTTATTTATTTCTGAATCACTCACTAATTTCAATTACATTCTAGTAACGTTTCAAATTTATTTTCAAATCATAATATATAAAATTATTTATAACTGGCATTCGTCAAGAAAATTTTCTTCGTAAGAGCTCAATGACCCACATGGATTTAGCACTTCACATAGTAATAATAATAATAATAATAATAATAATAATAATAATAATAATAATAATAATAATAATAATAATAGCTCGGTAAGAGCTTCCAAAAATTATTTCTTACAAGAATCACACTAAACCCGTATGGGTCATTCCGCGCTGTTAAAAGCCCAGAAAAATGACCAAAAATGTTCTTTGAAAGTCTGCACATCAAAGAGTCTTAGAAGCTTTTGATGTCCGGAGAGCAAATGCGACGTCCAAGACAATAGAAGATAGATGCATGCCTAAATTTGACTCATGGGATTTCCAGGAATCCATTCCCGGGAATTCACTCCAGAGGAATCCATTGCCAGGACTGCCTTCCTGGCTGCCAACTGACCGCTGCTATGTAACCTTATGTCATCACAGTAATATCTCTTGGTTAGTCACCAGAATTTATATATATATATATATATATATATATATATATATATATATATATATATATATATATATATATATATATATATATATATATATATATATATATATATATATATATATATATATATATATATTGCAGATAATTATACAATCAAAATTCATAGCTTGAAAAAAATATATAGAGTTTGTGTAACATAGAAGACAGCTGTCAAAACACTCGGAAAAACATCTCGGTATACAGTAAAGAGACTCTGAAAGACTAAAGAAAACTGGCCAGAATGTTCCCAGGTAATACTGTGACTTTATAATGACAAAAAAGAATATTAGGGAGACATCGCTGGGAGATCACTAACACATACCAGTGTTCAGGGGAAGAATGTCAAAGAACTCTGAAGAATAGGGAATGGACGGAATACTGTCAAGAGTACCAGGACTAGACAACACCCGGAAGAGACAGAGAACATTTTAAAGTACCGGCAATAAAATGAAAATAACATAAGGTATGGAAAAATGTATGAAGTACATTATAAAGTACCGGGAATACTTAGAATACAATCTTAAGACTGGAAATTTCTGGCATGCAATTTAAAATGTCGGGAAATGAATGGAATATAACCAAAAATATACTTAAAAAATGCTGGTTTTCGTAAAATATCTGGATCAAGAGACAGAGAGAGAGAGAGAGAGAGAGAGAGAGAGAGAGAGAGAGAGAGAGAGAGAGAGAAAGAGAGAGAGAGCGAGGGCTTCGTCGATGGAAATCCACAGACGTCATCAGAGTCTGCGATACTCCTCCGTAGCAACTTACTGCTCTATCAGCTTAACCTGCAACGTCTGCAGGTTGTCATAACGTGTGTGTGTGTGTGTGTGTGTGTGTGTGTGTGTGTGTGTGTGTGTGTGTGTGTGTGTGTGTGTGTGTGTGTGTGTGTGTTTATAGGTCTTTTAAAGAGACAAATATAAGCTTGCTCTGCTGTGAGTGTCTTGGTGCCGCCATTTAGTGCTCGAGTCAACATAAAAATGTGTAGATTAATATACAAACTAACACTTACACTCACTAGAATCACACACACACGCACACACACACACACACACACACACACACACACACACACACACACACACACACACACACACACACACACACACACACACACATACACAGAGGTATGATAAAGCTCACGGCTCAGGGAGAGTGACCTAGTAGCGATCAGTGAAGAGGCGGGGCCAGGAGCTCGGACTCGACCCCCGCAACCTCAACTAGGTGAGTACAACTAGGTGAGTACACACACACACACACACACACACACACACACACACCACTTGTACTCCACGGACTTTGTAACCCAATTTTCACTATATTTCTTTCCAATTTACTGTATATCTGTATTTAAATTCTTGCCTAAGGCTGATATTAATGAAAGAGAGAGAGAGAGAGAGAGAGAGAGAGAGAGAGAGAGAGAGAGGTGCTGAGGGAAAGGGCGAGTGTAGGAGAAAAAGGGAGAAAAGGGCAAGGAAGAATGAAGGAGAAAGAGTGTAGGGGGGCGAGGGAGAGGGCAGAAAGTAGAGCTTTTCTCATAATTCTTTTGGGTATTTTGTTACAGTGATGCCAGACCCAAGATATATGCCTCCACCAACCTAATGTTGTTAAAACACACACTGTTGTTCTTGTTGTTACTTTTCTCGTTAATAGTAATATTTTTGTTCTGTACATTCTTGATTTTATTGCTGTTCTTGTTGTTGATGTTGATGTATCAGCTGTTGCTGCTACTGCTATTACTGACTGTCTTTGATACTGTTATTGTTTTTGCTATTATTGATATTTTTGTCGAGGCTGTTGTTACTGTTGATACTCTTGATATTGATTTTATTCTCGCTGTTTTTTGTTACAAAGCTGTTGCCGGACCTTCTTTCAGCATCCTAAGTCTTGGTCCCCTCCACCTCAGCTGTCCTGTTCCCTCTCATTATACCCAGAGTCTAACACACTGCTGTCACTGCGTATATCATCCACCCTTAAGCACTTGTTCATACTGGCTTTCTCAAGTGCTACCTATTACCAAGACTACACAAAATTCATAGGCCTACCCATTCAAATTAACCCCTGACACTCTTATTCATCCTACAACGTTAATGAACGAGACACATGAGTAACACATGGGTGTCATCGACCGTAAGAGAGGATTCTTTAGTCGAATACAGGAGAAGACAACACTGGAGATAGAAGTTTTGACATGATGAGTCATTGTTGATAAGAGGTGGCCACTCCCTCAAGTGCAGAGTACAAGCATGCAGCCAGACCTTATAAACCAGAGCAGTAGTGAGGTGAAGCAGCTGCAGTTGATGTTGCAGGTGAGCATGGCCCACTAGTGGAAGTAGGTCGTGCCAACTACAGTTACTATACACCAGGTACATCAACTAGAGTTATTGTACATAGGGTACAGTTTCTGTAGACGGGTACAGTAAGGGCAGTTCACTTTCCAGGGTGTCAAAATCAATAAATGTGTTTGTTCAAAACACATTTACTGGCACCAGACACCTGTGTCTCCGCCAGACACTACTACACACATCTATTAAACAAACCACACCAGGAAGTTTCCTCAGAGCCAAGCTGCCTTGTTAGCCTGACTGCAGACAGCGATTGGGTGATTCAAGTCAAGAAGGCTTTTGTTTCCGTGACAAAAAGTCTAATATTTAACTCTGTTGACACAGCCTAGTGACGTTCTTGTTTTCCTGGGACCTCTACGCTGCCGTACGAATGAATTCTCTTGTGTTGGAACTAACACACACACACACACAGACACACACACACACACACAAGACTAGTCCCAGAGCTACGGGGATTGTCCTATGAAGAAAGGTTGAGAGAAATCGGCCTGACGACATTGGAGGACACGAGGGTCAGGGGAGACATGATAACGACATATAAAATACTGCGCGGAATAGACGAGGTGGACAAAGACGGGATGTTCCAGAGATGGGACACAGACACAAGAGGTCACAATTGGAAGTTGAAGACTCAGATGAATCAAAGGGATGTTAGGAAGTATTTCTTCAGTCATAGAGTAGTCAGGCCATGGAATAGCCTAGAAAGTGATGTAGTGGAGGCAGGAACCATACATAGTTTTAAGGCGAGGTATGATAGAGCTCATGGGGCAGGGAGAGAGAGGACCTAGTAGCAATCAGCGAAGAGGCGGGGCCAGGAGCTGTGACTCGACCCCTGCAACCACAAATAGGTGAGTACAAATAGGTGAGTACACACACACACACACACACACACACACACATATATATATATATATATATATATATATATATATATATATATATATATATATATATATATATATATATATATATATATATATATATATATATATATATATATATATATATATATATATATATATATATATATATATATATATATATATATATATATATATATATATATATATATATATATATATATATGTCGTGCCGAATATGTAAAACTGGTCAATTAGCAAGAACTCATTTAAAATTAAGTCTTTTCTAAAATTTTCTCTTATACGTTTAAAGATATATATTTTTCATTAATGATAATGTAAAAAATTTTAATTTTGCACCAAAAGAATCTTAGAAAACTTACCTAACCTTATTATAACAAGAACAATTTATTTTAGCCTAACCCAACTATATATATTTTAGATTTGTTTACAATAATTTAATACTAAACAAACACAGTGAAATATATCTTTTTCGTTAGGTTCAGAATGATTTTGGCGAAATTATTGCATACACAAATTTTCACTTGTCCTATATGGCAAGATGAGCGTTGCTATTTACGCCAAGATCGCAAGTTCTGCCTATTTGGCACGACATATATATATATATATATATATATATATATATATATATATATATATATATATATATATATATATCAGATGGAAATTCAAGTGTGGAAGGTTGAACAAAGACATCAGAAATTATTTCTTCAGTCTGGGAGTAACTAAAGAAATACAAAGACTGAGGAAGTGGTAAGAGCAAAAAACAAAACATACACCGTTTTAAAATTAGGCATAATGAGAAGGACCATTAGGCAAGGAATGGCGTGTGATCGTTTGTAAGTAGTGGAGAGTCCTGGAGCCGAGACTCGACCCCCTCTTCCTCTCCCCCAGCAGCCACAACTAGGTGAGCGCAACAAGATCAGCAAACTTAACTACAGAACAAACACGTCTTATCTCACGTTCAAGGAGCAACACAAACGTTAAGGATACAAGAATAACACGCATTCTCTTAATCTACACACACACACACACACATATTTTTTTCACGCTCTGGTGATAGTCAAATTAATTTCTGGTGAAAAATTTATAGGTAAATACACCTCAGTATGTGTGTAATTAGAAACTTTGTCGGAATTAGTGACTAAGCGATGTTTAACTAGAAAACTTTTGAAAATAATTTAGTATGCAATATAATATAAATTAGCGGACTTAAGTCCTGGAGGTGAGGAGAACAGTGCCATCACTCTGAAGGATAGGTGGAGGATGTTGTGGTTCTGTAGTGGGAAGTACAGTGCCATCACTCTGAAGGATAGGTGGAGGATGTTGTGGTTCTGTAGTGGGAAGTACAGTGCCATCACTCTGAAGGATAGGTGGAGGATGTTGTGGTTCTGGAGTGGGAAGTACAGTGCCATCACTCTGAAGGATAGGTGGAGGATGTTGTGGTTCTGTAGTGGGAAGTACAGTGCCATCACTCTGAAGGATAGGTGGGGGGTGTTGTGGTTCTGTAGTGGGAAGTACAGTGCCATCACTCTGAAGGATAGGTAGGGGATGTTGTGGTTCTGTAGTGGGAAGTACAGTGCCATCACTCTGAAGGATAGGTAGGGGATGTTGTGGTTCTGGAGTGGGAAGTACAGTGCCATCACTCTGAAGGATAGGTGGAGGATGTTGTGGTTCTGGAGTGGGAAGTACAGTGCCATCACTCTGAAGGATAGGTAGGGGATGTTGTGGTTCTGTAGTGGGAAGTACAGTGCCATCACTCTGAAGGATAGGTAGGGGATGTTGTGGTTCTGTAGTGGGAAATACAGTGCCATCACTCTGAAGGATAGGTAGGGGATGTTGTGGTTCTGGAGTGGGAAGTACAGTGCCATCACTCTGAAGGATAGGTGGAGGATGTTGTGGTTCTGTAGTGGGAAGTACAGTGCCATCACTCTGAAGGATAGGTAGGGGATGTTGTGGTTCTGGAGTGGGAAGTACAGTGCCATCACTCTGAAGGATAGGTAGGGGATGTTGTGGTTCTGGAGTGGGAAGTACAGTGCCATCACTCTGAAGGATAGGTAGGGGATGTTGTGGTTCTGGAGTGGGAAGTACAGTGCCATCACTCTGAAGGATAGGTAGGGGATGTTGTGGTTCTGGAGTGGGAAGTACAGTGCCATCACTCTGAAGGATAGGTGGAGGATGTTGTGGTTCTGTAGTGGGAAGTACAGTGCCATCACTCTGAAGGATAGGTAGGGGATGTTGTGGTTCTGGAGTGGGAAGTACAGTGCCATCACTCTGAAGGATAGGTGGGGGGTGTTGTGGTTCTGGAGTGGGAAGTACAGTGCCATCACTCTGAAGGATAGGTGGGGGGTGTTGTGGTTCTGGAGTGGGAAGTACAGTGCCATCACTCTGAAGAATAGGTAGTAGGGGATGTTGTGGTTCTGGAGTGGGAAGTACAGTGCCATCACTCTGAAGGATAGGTAGGGGATGTTGTGGTTCTGGAGTGGGAAGTACAGTGCCATCACTCTGAAGGATAGGTAGGGGATGTTGTGGTTCTGGAGTGGGAAGTACAGTGCCATCACTCTGAAGGATAGGTAGGGGATGTTGTGGTTCTGGAGTGGGAAGTACAGTGCCATCACTCTGAAGGATAGGTAGGGGATGTTGTGGTTCTGGAGTGGGAAGTACAGTGCCATCACTCTGAAGGATAGGTAGGGGATGTTGTGGTTCTGGAGTGGGAAGTACAGTGCCATCACTCTGAAGGATAGGTAGGGGATGTTGTGGTTCTGGAGTGGGAAGTACAGTGCCATCACTCTGAAGGATAGGTAGGGGATGTTGTGGTTCTGGAGTGGGAAGTACAGTGCCATCACTCTGAAGGATAGGTAGGGGATGTTGTGGTTCTGGAGTGGGAAGTACAGTGCCATCACTCTGAAGGATAGGTAGGGGATGTTGTGGTTCTGGAGTGGGAAGTACAGTGCCATCACTCTGAAGGATAGGTAGGGGATGTTGTGGTTCTGGAGTGGGAAGTACAGTGCCATCACTCTGAAGGATAGGTAGGGGTGTTGTGGTTCTGGAGTGGGAAGTACAGTGCCATCACTCTGAAGGATAGGTGGAGGATGTTGTGGTTCTGTAGTGGGAAGTACAGTGCCATCACTCTGAAGGATAGGTAGGGGATGTTGTGGTTCTGGAGTGGGAAGTACAGTGCCATCACTCTGAAGGATAGATGGGGGGTGTTGTGGTTCTGGAGTGGGAAGTACAGTGCCATCACTCTGAAGGATAGGTGGGGGGTGTTGTGGTTCTGGAGTGGGAAGTACAGTGCCATCACTCTGAAGAATAGGTAGTAGGGGATGTTGTGGTTCTGGAGTGGGAAGTACAGTGCCATCACTCTGAAGGATAGGTAGGGGATGTTGTGGTTCTGGAGTGGGAAGTACAGTGCCATCACTCTGAAGGATAGGTAGGGGATGTTGTGGTTCTGGAGTGGGAAGTACAGTGCCATCACTCTGAAGGATAGGTAGGGGTGTTGTGGTTCTGGAGTGGGAAGTACAGTGCCATCACTCTGAAGGATAGGTAGGGGTGTTGTGGTTCTGGAGTGGGAAGTACAGTGCCATCACTCTGAAGGATAGGTAGGGGTGTTGTGGTTCTGGAGTGGGAAGTACAGTGCCATCGCTCTGAAGGATAGGTAATAGGGGATGTTGTGGTTCTGGAGTGGGAAGTACAGTGCCATCACTCTGAAGGATAGGTAGTAGGGGATGTTGTGGTTCTGGAGTGGGAAGTACAGTGCCATCACTCTGAAGGATAGGTAGGGGATGTTGTGGTTCTGGAGTGGGAAGTACAGTGCCATCACTCTGAAGGATAGGTGGGGGATGTTGTGGTTCTGGAGTGGGAAGTACAGTGCCATCACTCTGAAGGATAGGTAGTAGGGGATGTTGTGGTTCTGGAGTGGGAAGTACAGTGCCATCGCTCTGAAGGATAGGTAGTAGGGGATGTTGTGGTTCTGGAGTGGGAAGTACAGTGCCATCACTCTGAAGGATAGGTAGTAGGGGATGTTGTGGTTCTGGAGTGGGAAGTACAGTGCCATCACTCTGAAGGATAGGTAGGGGATGTTGTGGTTCTGGAGTGGGAAGTACAATGCCATCACTCTGAAGGATAGGTAGGGGATGTTGTGGTTCTGGAGTGGGAAGTACAGTGTCATCACTCTGAAGGATAGGTAGGGGATGTTGTGGTTCTGGAGTGGGAAGTACAGTGCCATCACTCTGAAGGATAGGTAGGGGATGTTGTGGTTCTGGAGTGGGAAGTACAGTGCCATCACTCTGAAGGATAGGTAGGGGATGTTGTGGTTCTGGAGTGGGAAGTACAGTGCCATCACTCTGAAGGATAGGTGGGGGATGTTGTGGTTCTGGAGTGGGAAGTACAGTGCCATCACTCTGAAGGATAGGTGGGGGATGTTGTGGTTCTGGAATGGGAAGTACAGTGCCATCACTCTGAAGGATAGGTGGGGGTGTTGTGGTTCTGGAGTGGGAAGTACAGTGCCATCACTCTGAAGGATAGGTGGGGGTGTTGTGGTTCTGGAGTGGGAAGTACAGTGCCATCACTCTGAAGGATAGGTAGGGGTGTTGTGGTTCTGGAGTGGGAAGTACAGTGCCATCACTCTGAAGGATAGGTGGGGGTGTTGTGGTTCTGGAGTGGGAAGTACAGTGCCATCACTCTGAAGGATAGGTAGGGGTGTTGTGGTTCTGGAGTGGGAAGTACAGTGCCATCACTCTGAAGGATAGGTAGGGGATGTTGTGGTTCTGGAGTGGGAAGTACAGTGCCATCACTCTGAAGGATAGGTGGAGGATGTTGTGGTTCTGGAGTGGGAAGTACAGTGCCATCACTCTGAAGGATAGGTGGGGGGTGTTGTGGTTCTGGAGTGGGAAGTACAGTGCCATCACTCTGAAGGATAGGTAGGGGATGTTGTGGTTCTGGAGTGGGAAGTACAGTGCCATCACTCTGAAGGATAGGTGGAGGATGTTGTGGTTCTGGAGTGGGAAGTACAGTGCCATCACTCTGAAGGATAGGTAGGGGTGTTGTGGTTCTGGAGTGGGAAGTACAGTGCCATCACTCTGAAGGATAGGTGGGGGGTGTTGTGGTTCTGGAGTGGGAAGTACAGTGCCATCACTCTGAAGGATAGGTGGGGGGTGTTGTGGTTCTGGAGTGGGAAGTACAGTGCATGCATTCTGAAGGATGGATGGGGATGGGAAGTTTTGGAGGTGGAAAGTACAGTGCCTGTACTCTGAAGGATGGGTGTGGATGTTGTAATCCTGGAAGTTGAACATACAGTGCTTGCACTCTGAAAGATGGATGTGGATGTTGTTGTAGTGCTGGAGGTTCGAAATACAGTACATGCACTCTGAAGGATGGATGTAGATGTTGTAGTGCTGGAGGTTCCAAGTACAGTACCTTCACTTTGAAAGAGTTGTGGAGACATTACAGCTTTGCTAATTCCCGTGGTGCAATGGTAGGTCTGAGGAGGTCACCTGGAGCTTACTGGAAGAGCACTCGGATCACATCCAAAAGGACCTGGATTTGATTGATAGACCTGCTCACACGTATAGGCACATCTCCCTACACATGCTGCCCCAGTTTGCCTGGGTGTTAGTTGACTGCTTGAGAGTGGCATGTCTGAGTTGGATAAACAAGAGCTGCGGAAGGGTATCACCTCTTAATTTGCAAATTCAAGTGCGTAAAAAAATTGACGTAATTATGACATTTTTTCTTCTAGTTCCTGGACATTATAGATCTAATTACTGATTTTTTTATTTTCTATGCAGATATCATTTTAACACCATTCTTAAATTATTGGGTGCTAGGAATTTTTGAGTTGAAGAATTATGTAGTCTCTATAAGATCAAGGTGTCTGTAATACTGGGGTGTCTATAATACTGGGGTGTCTATAATACTGGGGTGTCTATAATACTGGGGTGACTATAACACTGGGGTGTCTGTAATATTGGGGTGTCTATAATATTGGGGTGTCTATAATATCAAGGTGTCTGTAATACTGGGGTGTCTATAATACTGGGGTGTCTATAATACTGGGGTGTCTATAATACTGGGGTGTCTATAATACTGGGGTGTCTGTAATACTGGGGTGTCTACAATACTGGGGTGTCTATAATACGGGGTGTCTATAATACTGGGGTGTCTATAATACTGGGGTGTCTATAATACTGGGGTGTCTGTAATACTGTGGTGTCTATAATACTGGGGTGTCTATAATACTGGGGTGTCTATAATACTGGGGTGTCTGTAATACTGGGGTGTCTATAATACTGGGGTGTCTATAATACTGGGGTGTCTATAATACTGGGGTATCTATAATACTGGGGTGTCTATAATACTGGGGTGTCTATAATACTAGGGTGTCTATAATACTGGGGTATCTATAATACTGGGGTGTCTATAATACTGGGGTATCTATAATACTGGGGTGTCTATAATACTGGGGTGTCTATAATACTGGGGTGTCTATAATACTGGGGTGACTATAATACTGGGGTGTCCGTAATATTGGGGTGTCTATAATATTCGGGTGTCTATAATATCAAGGTGTCTGTAATATTGGGGTGTCTATAATACTGGGGTGTCTATAATACTGGGGTGTCTATAATACTGGGGTGTCTGTAATACTGGGGTGTCTATAATACTGGGGTGTCTATAATACTGGGGTGTCTATAATACTGGGGTGTCTATAATACTGGGGTGTCTGTAATACTGGGGTGTCTATAATACTGGTGTGTCTATAATACTGGGGTATCTATAATACTGGGGTGTCTATAATACTGGGGTGTCTATAATACTGGGGTGTCTATAATACTGGTGTGTCTATAATACTGCTGTGTCTATAATACTGGGGTGTCTATAATACTGGGGTGTCTATAATACTGGGGTATCTATAATACTGGGGTGTCTATAATACTGGGGTGACTATAATACTGGGGTGCATGTAATATTGGGGTGTCTATAATATTGAGGTGTCTATAATATCAAGGTGTCTATAATATCAAGGTGTCCGTAATATTGGGGTGTCTATAATACTGGGGTGTCTATAATACTGGGGTGTCTATAATACTGGGGTGTCTATAATACTGGGGTGTCTATAATACTGGGGTATCTATAATACTGGGGTGTCTATAATACTGGGGTGTCTATAATACTGGGGTGTCTATAATACTGGGGTGTCAAAAATACTTGAGTGTCTGTAATACTGGGATGTCTATAATACTGGGGTGTCTATAATACTGGGGTGTCTATAATACTGGGGTGTCTGTAATACTGGGATGTCTAAAATACTGGGGTGTCTATAATACAGGGGTGTCTATAATACTGGGGTGTCTATAATACTGGGGTGTCTATAAGACTGGGGTGTCTATAATACTGGGGTGTCTATAATACTGGGGTGTCTGTAATACTGGGATGTCTATAATACTGGGGTGTCTATAATATTGGGGTGCCTATAATACTGGGGTGTCTATAATACTGGGGTGTCTATAATACTGGGGTGTCTATAATACTGGGGTGTCTATAATACTGGGGTGTCTATAATACTGGGGTGACTATAATACTGGGGTGTCTCTAATATTGGGGTGTCTATAATATTGGGGTGTCTATAATATCAAGGTGTCTGAAATATTGGGGTGTCTATAATACTGGGGTGTCTATAATACTGGGGTGTCTATAATACTGGGGTGTCTGTAACACTGGGGTGTCTGTAATACTGGGGTGTCTATAATACTGGGGTGTCTATAATACTATGGTGTCTATAATACTTGGGTGTCTATAATACTGGGGTGTCTATAATACTGGAATGTCTGTCACAGTGGGGTGTATCATACTGGTGTGTCAATAATACTGGGGTGTCTATAATACTGGGGTGTCTATCATACTGGGGTGTCTATCATACTGGGGTGTCTATCATACTGGGGTGTCTATTATACTGGTGTGTCTATCATACTGGGGTGTCTATCATACTGGTGTGTCTATCATACTGGAGTGTCTATCATACTGGTGTGTCTATCATACTGGGGTGTCTATCATACTGGGGTGTCTATCATACTGGGGTGTCTATCATACTGGTGTGTCTTTCATACTGGGGTGTCTATCATACTGGGGTGTCTATCATACTGGTGTGTTTATCATACTGGTGTGTCTATCATACTGGGGTGTCTATCATACTGGTGTGCCTATCATACTGGTGTGTCTATCATACTGGTGTGTCTATCATACTGGGGTGTCTATCATACTGGTGTGTCTATCATACTGGGGTGTCTATCATACTGGTGTGTCCATCATACTGGTGTGTCTATCATACTGGGGTGTCTATCATATTGGTGTGTCTATCATACTGGTGTGTCTATCATACTGGGTGTCTATCAAACTGGGGTGTCTATAATACTGGGGTGTCTATAATACTGGGGTGTCTATAATACTGGGGTGTCTATAATACTGGGGTGTCTATAATACTGGGGTGTCTATAATACTGGGGTGACTATAATACTGGGGTGTCTCTAATATTGGGGTGTCTATAATATTGGGGTGTCTATAATATCAAGGTGTCTGAAATATTGGGGTGTCTATAATACTGGGGTGTCTATAATACTGGGGTGTCTATAATACTGGGGTGTCTGTAACACTGGGGTGTCTGTAATACTGGGGTGTCTATAATACTGGGGTGTCTATAATACTGGGGTGTCTATAATACTGGGGTGTCTATAATACTGGGGTGTCTATAATACTGGAATGTCTGTCACAGTGGGGTGTATCATACTGGTGTGTCTATAATACTGGGGTGTCTATAATACTGGGGTGTCTATCATACTGGGGTGTCTATCATACTGGGGTGTCTATCATACTGGGGTGTCTATTATACTGGTGTGTCTATCATACTGGGGTGTCTATCATACTGGGGTGTCTGTCATACTGGTGTGTCTATCATACTGGTGTGTCTATCATACTGGGGTGTCTATCATAATGGGGTGCCTATCATACTGGGGTGCCTGTCATACTGGTGTGTCTATCATACTGGGGTGTCTATCATACTGGGATGTCTGTCATACTGGGGTGTCTATCATACTGGGGTGTCTATCATACTGGGGTGTCTATCATACTGGTGTGTCTATCATACTGGGGTGTCTGTCATACCGGTGTGTCTATCATACTGGGGTGTCTATCATACTGGGGTGTCTATCATACTGGGATGTCTATCATACTGGGGTGTCTATCATACTGGGGTTTCTGTCATACTGGTGTGTCTTTCATACTGGGGTGTCTATCATACTGGGGTGTCTATCATACTGGTGTGTCTATCATACTGGGGTGTCTATCATACTGGGATGTCTGTCATACTGGGGTGTCTATCATACTGGGGTGTCTATCATACTGGGGTGTCTATCATACTGGTGTGTCTATCATACTGGGGTGTCTGTCATACCGGTGTGTCTATCATACTGGGGTGTCTATCATACTGGGATGTCTATCATACTGGGGTGTCTATCATACTGGGGTTTCTGTCATACTGGTGTGTCTTTCATACTGGGGTGTCTATCATACTGGGGTGTCTATCATACTGGGATGTCTATCATACTGGGAGGTCTATCATACTGGAGTGTCTATCATACTGGTGTGTTTATCATACTGGTGTGTCTATCATACTGGGGTGTCTATCATACTGGGGTGTCTATCATACTGGTGTGTCCATCATACTGGTGTGTCTATCATACTGGGGTGTCTATCATACTGGTGTGTCTATCATACTGGGGTGTCTATCATACTGGTGTGTCTATCATACTGGGGTGTCTATCATACTGGTGTGTCTATCATACTGGTGTGTCTATCATACTGGGGTGTCTATCATACTGGTGTGTCTATCATACTGGGGTGTCTATCATACTGGGGTGTCTATCATACTGGGGTGTCTATCATACTGGTGTGTCCATCATACTGGTGTGTCTATCATACTGGGGTGTCTATCATACTGGGGTGTCTATCATACTGGTGTGTTTATCATACTGGTGTGTCTATCATACTGGGGTGTCTATCATACTGGTGTGCCTATCATACTGGTGTGTCTATCATACTGGTGTGTCTATCATACTGGGGTGTCTATCATACTGGTGTGTCTATCATACTGGGGTGTCTATCATACTGGTGTGTCCATCATACTGGTGTGTCTATCATACTGGGGTGTCTATCATATTGGTGTGTCTATCATACTGGTGTGTCTATCATACTGGGTGTCTATCAAACTGGGGTGTCTATCATACTGGTGTGTCTATCATACTGGTGTGTCTATCATACTGGGGTGTCTATCATACTGGGGTGTCTATCATACTGGTGTGTCTATCATACTGGTGTGTCTATCATACTGGTGTGTATATCATACTGGTGTGTCTATCATAGTGGGGTGTCTATCACACTGGTGTGTCTATCATACTGGTGTGTCTATCATACTGGGGTGTCTATCATACTGGGTGTCTATCAAACTGGGGTGTCTATCATACTGGTGTGTCTGTCATACTGGTGTGTCGATCATACTGGTTTGTCTATCATACTGGTGTGTCTATCATACTGGTGTGTCTATCATACTGGGGTGTCTATCATACTGGTGTATCTATCAACTGGTGTGTCTATCATACTGGTGTGTCTATCATACTGGTGTGTCTATCATACTGGGATGTCTATCATACTGGGGTGTCTATCATACTGGTGTGTCTATCATACTGGGATGTCTATCATACTGGGGTGTCTATCATTTTGGGATGTCTATAATTTCTGAGTGTCTAATATGATAAATGCAACACTTGTGCAACATTTAGGTATCATGTTTCTGGAAGCGACTCACTTCCAGAATCATGTGTTCAGTCCAGTATCGTACTGGACTGAACACATCGTCTGCAGGCTGAGGGACGGACTACCTGGAATTCCGCCTCATCTTCCTCCTTTCCCTTCACTGAACTGAAGAAGCCACTGGCTGGCGAAACGTTTCCAGAAAAAAGATACCAAAATGTTGCAGAAATGTCTCGTTTATTATCTTGTCGGTTTTATATTATTATAATCAAAGCGAAGCGCTAAACCCGTCGGTTTTAAAAGCCATTTATTTACATCGTTGTCTATGACACTGCCGTGTCCGGGCATATTTGAGTACAGTGTTGTGGATATATCTTCAATGTTGTCAGCAAAAAATTTTTTCAAATTTATGATTAGCATTAGGAATTTGTGGCGGTGCTATTGAATTGTGGTGGTGCTCTTGAATTGTGGTGGTGCTCTTGAATTGTGGTGGTGCTCTTGAATTGTGGTGGTTCTCTTGAATTGTAGTGGTGCTCTTGAATTGTAGTGGTTCTCTTGAATTGTAGTGGTTCTCTTGAATTGTGGTGGTGCTCTTGAATTGTAGTGGTTCTCTTGAATTGTGGTGGTGCTCTTGAATTGTGGTGGTGCTCTTGAATTGTGGTGGTGCTCTTGAATTGTGGTGGTGCTCTTGAATTGTGGTGGTGCTCTTGAATTGTGGTGGTGCTCTTGAATTGTGGTGGTGCTCTTGAATTGTGGTGGTGCTCTTGAATTGTGGTGGTGCTCTTGAATTGTGGTGGTGCTCTTGAATTGTGGTGGTGCTCTTGAATTGTGGTGGTGCTCTTGAATTGTGGTGGTGCTCTTGAATTGTGGTGGTGCTCTTGAATTGTGGTGGTGCTCTTGAATTGTGGTGGTGCTCTTGAATTGTGGTGGTGCTCTTGAATTGTGGTGGTGCTCTTGAATTGTGGTGGTGCTCTTGAATTTTAATATGTATCAGGCTGACTGATGTTACTCAAACTGCTGGAATTTTATATTTTTTACATTCACGGGAAAGCGCTAAACCAGCAGTTGTTCCCCTGCGGAATGGGAGGTAATCATGTTTGTTCCAAGGAAGGAGAGAGCAGCTCCAAGTAAGTGGATCAAGAGCCCTTCTCCGACATCAAGGTACCACCAAATTCCTCCCTTCATTTATGATAATATTGACTTTACTTCCCCTCTGTGATAACCTCCCTAATAATAATAATGACAATTACACGCCTTTAATAATGGGTCATTAATTTCCCCGAGCCTCCTTCACCTTCCACTGACATTGTCTTATTAAGTGTGTAATGTAATTACACACACAGGGAGAGCAAGACAGAGAGACTCAAATATATATATATATATATATATATATATATATATATATATATATATATATATATATAATATATATATATATATATATATATATTTATATATATATATATATATATTATAGGTAGTAGGTTGGTAGACAGCAACCGCCCAGGGAGGTACTACCGTCCTGCCAAGTGAGTGTAAAACGAAAGCCTGTAATTGTTTTACATGATGGTAGGATTGCTGGTGTCCTTTTTTCTGTCTCATGAACATGCAAGATTTCAGGTACGTCTTGCTACTTCTACTTACACTTAGGTCACACTACACATACATGTACAAGCACATATATGCACACCCCTCTGGGTTTTCTTCTATTTTCTTTCTAGTTCTTATTCTTGTTTATTTCCTCTTATCTCCATGGGGAAGTGGAACAGAATTCTTCCTCCGTAAGCCATGTGTGTTGTAAGAGGCGACTAAAATGCCGGGAGCAAGGGGCTAGTAACCTCTTCTCCTGTATATATTACTAAATGTAAAAGGAGAAACTTTCGTTTTTCCTTTTGGGCCACCCCGCCTCGGTGGGATACGGCTGGTGTGTTGAATGAAAGAAATATATATATATATATATATATATATATATATATATATATATATATATATATATATATATATATATATATATATATATATATATATATATATATATACATATATATATATACCAATTAATTTTCCGAGTTTCTGTCTCCATGTGGGTTATTACTGAGCATATATATAATATGCATAAGCAATTTATTTCAGACCAGGAGACAGCAGAGAATTCGAACCTGTACACTTGAGGCTCCACGAGGGCAGGGAGTCAAGTATACAACACTTCAACCACTCAGGTAAGATTCCACATAAACTCAGAAGTCACTAATATCTTACCATTGTTTTCCACACCTGGATGTTCTGTGGCTTAACAAGATGGTGACCAGCTTTATACTACCCCTCAAGAGATATTAAGAATGATTGATGACCTGATATGATTCACCGGTAGTATTCCAGCCCGGGTCCTGTCCAGTTGGTGACCCGGCGAGAAAGTCAGTGCGTCATCGAGAGACAAAGGATGCTTAATAACTAGCCAAAGAAAAGCCCGAAAGCCAGCGGATGCTTAACATCTGGCACTCAGCACCGGTACAATAGCGGGAATCCAACAAAACTCCATTACGACAGCGGTCATTTAATGACTGATATCCAGCTCTGGTGCGCCAGTGGCTTCAGAATCAATGAGAGGATCATTATCTGGCGAAAATGTACGTCAAGAGAAACTTTCCTGCTTCCTGACCAACAAATCACCACTTCCAATGATGCAGTCTCACCGTCTGAAAATTATACTGAGCAAGTTGAGGTGGTTGGACAGTCTTCTGGAAAGATGAGGTGGAGAACTGTGGGCAACGGCGGTGCTTTCAACACTGTGCTTGGCCACTCTATGGAGAGCCCTGTGATCAAGAGTGACGTAGCAGCTGAGCGAACGCGTGTTTTGAATACCGACGTAAGTGACGATGTCATAACTCCATCCCAATGGAACTAGGGAAAATCTTATTCTAGTCTTATTCACGAGCATTGAAAAACCCTTGTGGGTCATGCGGGGACACAGCGATGGTTTACAAGTGGTGAAAGTTACTAGTTCACTCTGGAAACGCCCTGTTTCATTTGCTCAGTGCAGGTGGTAGTAGTTGCGGAGTGGTGGTGGTGCTCCCTCAGTGAGTATCGAGGGTCTGATAATAGCACTGTGCACTGGCGGAACATGAAAGCTGAATGTGCGATTAGAGACTATTACATTAGGGTTGCTGAACACAAATATCCAACGAGGTGTAACTTGGTGAATTATTTACAGAGATTGATGCAATGAAGTGATGGGGTTTATGATAAACTGGCTATATTGACGTACTAAACTACTAGATAATATCACTACTACTACTACTACTACTTCTACTACTATTGCTATTATTAGGGGTTCCTTAAGAATGGCATTTAAGAAGTTGCCTGAATTTGTCTTTTTCCTTCTGCATCTTTTCCGATCTGCTTCAAAATTTACATCTGGTGTGCGGTATCTATGGTAACCTTCTTGGAC
The DNA here is from genome assembly GCF_038502225.1 of Cherax quadricarinatus. Taxonomy (NCBI): domain Eukaryota; kingdom Metazoa; phylum Arthropoda; class Malacostraca; order Decapoda; family Parastacidae; genus Cherax; species Cherax quadricarinatus. The sequence goes on along the minus strand of NC_091321.1, from coordinate 449,156 downwards.
CAATTAGCACACACAGGTACGCTATGACCAAGGTTGTAGATCCAGTTCCGGCATACCTGGAGTCTACCTGGAGGGTATTCCGGGGATCACCGCCCCCGTGGCCCGGTCCACGACCAGGCCTTATCAACAAGGCTGTTACTACTGGCCACACGCAGTCCAAAGTACGAACCACAACCCGGCTGATCTGGCACTAACTTTAGGTATCTGTCCAGCTCCCTCTTGAAGACAACCAGGGGTCTATTGGTAATGCCCCTTATGGCTGGTGGGAGACTCTCAGTCTCAGTCTTGGGGATGCTGAAATAACTCGGTTAACTCGCAAAACAGTCTGTTATTTTTCATCAAACGTTCAAAAAAACTTTCTCTTAGATGGACAACGGAGGAGAGTGAAATGCAAGTGGCAGATAAACATTTGCCAACTGTATATATAAGAAAATGTTGAATTTTTATTTCCATTGAATTATATTTATAAGTGTAACTCACCTGAATTATTTCACTATTTAATGACCGGTGCATCTTATGACCAGGATAGTACCCATTAGGTGTACTCTGTGTGCGGCCACATTAGTCAATGTGCTAAATTAATTTATATAATTTGGAATAGTTGGAATCCGTGCAATATATAGATTATTATTATAATCAAGGGGGGAAGCGCTAAACCCGTAGGATTATACATCGCCAGTGGGAGGATGTGGAAGGTATTCAGGCTTAATTCAGGGAACTTGAGCACAGATCCAATTCCCTAGATTTAGAGCCCCTCACCAGCGTCAAAGGAACCTTCCTTGAGGGGAGATATATGGAGAATGCCTCTTCTGATCGGCTTGAAATTTTCGGCTCTGGCGTGATTTCCAAAAAGCAAAGTTTGCGCTGTTTCTAGACTCTTATAACAAGTTCCAGTTTATCTTTCTTATCAGATATTGCTTCCCATTCAGGGAGTAAATAATGTCTCAACGATTTGAAAACATTAATACCGAAACATGTCATAACAAGGACAAGCACCCTAAAACAGGCGCTCTTAACCGGGGGTAGCCATACCCCATGGGGGTATGGGAAGCAAATAATGGGGGTATGGGAAGCAAATAATGGAGGTATGGGAAGCATATAATGGGGGTATGGGAAGCAAATAATGGGGGTATGGGAAGCAAATAATGGAGGTATGGGAAGCATATAATAGGGGTATGGGAAGCATATGGGGAAGCAAATAATGTGAGTATGGAAGCAAATAATGGGGATATGGAAGCAAATAATGGGGGTATGGGAAGCAAATAATGGCGGTATGGGAAGCATATAATGGGGGTATGGGAAGTAAATAATGGGGGTATGGGAAACAAATAATGGGGGTATGGGAAACAAATAATGGGGGTATGGGAAGCAAATAATGGGGGGTATGGGAAGCAAATAATGGGGGTATGGGAAACAAATAATGGGGGTATGGGAAACAAATAATGGGGGTATGGGAAGCAAATAATGGGGGGTATGGGAAGCAAATAATGGGGGTATGGGAAGCAAATAATGGGGGGTATGGGAAGCAAATAATGGGGGTATGGGAAGCAAATAATGGGGGGTATGGGAAGCAAATAATAGGGGTAATGGGAATCAGCTGTCGTGTTGCTAACTATCCATATATAAGGTACAACCAAGCTGTTGACATCTTTTGAAGTCTAACTGGTACCTAACAGGACTGATGATGATGGTGGTGGTGGTGGTGGTGGTGGTGGTGGTGGTGGTAGTGGTGGTGGTGCTGGTGGTAGTGGTGGTGGTGGTGGTGAGTTCAACAGTCTGGTGAAGGAGGTACTGAGACACATTGCGTGATCCACTGGGGGTCTGTTATCTTAAAAAGGTTCAGAACCTCTGCGAAATTTTAACGAGCGGCTGCAATGGAATCGTTGAATTCAGATCAGTTTCTGGAGAATGCTTTTTCTGATAGTTATCAAACCTTCAGTGGAGATGGGCTTTATTAAAAGAAATCTTGGCTTTTACTTTCAACTATGTAAATGGAAGGTAATCAACTTTGATCCAAGGAAAGTGAGAAAAGCTCTCTAATTTCTTGGATCAAGAACCTTTCACTAGCATCAAGAAAAATGGCTTGATTTACTAAATTTTTCATGCAACAAATAACAGGAATTTTGCTGAATTTTTAACTAGATTTTTTTCACAAACTGGGAAGGCATTATTGCAAAAATTTTGCAAACTATTTTGCGTATTTTCGGGGCAACCATTAAAGATTTTTTGCACAATCTGGTTAAAATTAAATACTGAGAGATTGTTTACGTTGTAGGTACAAGTAATTTTGTTTACACCGTTGATTTTACAAACAGGATTATATACATTATGTAAATGGACATAAATGCAACCCTGACATTTTACTGTGGCAACGTTTCGCTCTCCAGGAGCTTTGTCAAGCCGTAACGGCTCGACAAAGCTCCTGGAGAGAGAGAGAGAGAGAGAGAGAGAGAGAGAGAGAGAGAGAGAGAGAGAGAGAGAGAGAGAGAGAGAAACGTTGCCACAGTAACATGTAACAATAGTTGCATCTGTGTCCATTTACCTAACTTTTTTCGGTAATTCTACCATTATTACTAAGATTATATACACTGAGAGGTGTGTGTGTTTGTAAATATAAATTGAGAGTTCACTCTAACTCTTATTTTAGGGATTAAGGTATCTTAGGTATCTTAAGTTGTGAATAAGTGACATGTTACCTTAATAACCCTCGTGTAGTCGACAGGTTTTAAACCCAAAATTAACCAACCAAACTATAGGCTACAACCTGTTATATTTCCTCAGTTCATTTGGAAGCTCAACCCTGATTATTATTATTATTATTATTATTATTATTATTATTATTATTATTATTATTAGTAGTAGTAGTAGTAGTAGTAGTAGTAGTAGTAGTAGTAGTAGTAGCAGTAGTAGTAGTAGTAGTAGTAGTGGTAGTAGTAGTAGTAGTAGTAGTAGCAGTAGTAGTAGTAGTAGTAGTAGTAGTAGTAGTAGTGGTAGTAGTAGTAGTAGTAGTAGTAGTAGTAGTAGTAGTAGTAGTAGTGGTAGTAGTAGTAGTAGTAGTAGTAGTAGTAGTAGTAGTAGTAGTAGTGGTAGTAGTAGTAGTAGTAGTAGTAGTAGTAGTAGTGGTAGTAGTAGTAGTAGTAGTAGTAGTAGTAGTAGTAGTAGTAGTAGTAGTAGTAGTAGTGGTAGTAGTAGTAGTAGTAGTAGTAGTAGTAGTAGTATATTATTATTACACTCAAAACTAAGCTCTAAATTATCATTATTTTAATCATAACTAGGCGCTAAACCCACAAGAGTTATACAGCGGTGAACTTAGCGCTAAACCCAACTACACCCAAGATAAGAAGTGTAAGGACACTTCCCCGAAGTCATGACTTATCCAACATTGAACCCGGATCCTTCGGTTGTGAGCCACGCGCATATTTATGATTTTTCCTTGAGGAGAGTTTCAATATTTCTGATCTCATCTCGTAGCTGAAGTTTTTTTTTTTTTTACATTTATCGCACTCTGCTATCCCTAATTAATTTTTAAGTATCCCTAAAGGGGATACATACAGTGGGTACCTTATTTTTTCTTTGTCTTCTTTTGCCCAAACTGCAAATATCTCTTGACAAAGAAAATGGAAAGCTCCCTATATATATGACAGATAAATTAGAAAGCTGCATATATTTCTGACAGAGAAATTAGAAAGCTGCATATATTTCTGACAGAGAAATTAGAAAGCTGCATATATTTCTGACAGAGAAATTAGAAAGCTGCATATATTTCTGACAGAGAAATTAGAAAGCTGTATACATTTCTGACAGAGAAATTAGAAAGCTGCATATATTTCTGACAGAGAAATTAGAAAGCTGCATATATTTCTGACAGAGAAATTAGAAAGCTGTATACATTTCTGACAGAGAAATTAGAAAGCTGCAGATATTTCTGACAGAGAAATTAGAAAGCTGCATATATTTCTGACAGAGAAATTAGAAAGTCGCATGGATCAAATGTCAACGACCCTAATGGATGAACAATAAACTAAAACACTTCTTGTGTGAAAAGCGAAACATTAACAGGCGAATCAAAAGAAAAGGGGCTACGTGTATTGACCAATGTATTCGGTTTATGACAAAAAAAAGGGAATAGGAAAAGTCAAAAGATAAAATGAAAAAGAGAGTTGTGAGGGAATCGTAGACCAACCGAACAAGTTTCTTTCACGTATATAGGAATAATATATGGGAAAAGATAAGTCCATTTAAATGTCTCTCAGATCAGCTTACCATTAGTGACAAAGAAATATATATATACCATTTTTAATGCTTATTTCCTCTATTTTTAAACAAGGATACAAATGAAATCCTAGCTGTCAATAATGTGTACAGGTTAGGACGAGAATAAATTATGCAATACTAAACTCACTAGTGACATGATAGTCAGACAACTAAATAAGACAGAAACCAGTCACATGGGCCATGATTAGTTGTTTTCAAGGGTTCTAAAGGAATGTGAGAAGGACTTTAGCAAACCATTAGCTAGTCTCTTCAACAGATCGCTACAAACGGGTATCGTACCGGATAAGGGGAAAATGGCAGATGTCATATCCATTTGCAAAGAGGGAGATAGGTCCTTAGCCTCAAATTATAGATAAAATTAGTCTAATCTCAACTGTGGTTAGACTAAGTTGATGAAATCAATAACTGCAGATGTATCCGAAACTATCTTCAAAGATATAATTTGAACATTGAATCTCAATACTGTTTTACAAAGTGACGTTCTTGCCTTTAGTAACATTTTTTACAAAATTATTCCTGGCAGAAGACCAAGATAAAGAATACGATATAGCTTATATGCATTTCAGGAAGGCCTTTTATAGAATTCCACACAGGTACGGGAGAAGAAATTATCTCCTGGGTCGAGTCATGGATGATAAGCATCAGTGTGCATAAATGGGGAGAAATCAGAAAAAGGACCAGTTACAAGCGGTGTTCTACGTAGGTCACTACTGGAACATTGCTGTAAAGACTCTGCTTAAATAACATTGATAACTGAATGAATACCTACATAGTAGGTTTGCTGGAGACACTAAAATAAGCCGTCAAATAATTTTTGATAAGGACACTTAAACGCTACAGGATAACCAGCGTAGATTAATGTTGTTGTTAGAGAAGTGGCAGTGCAGGTCATTGCGGATGAATTTAAGGCTCTATTCCTCGGGGAAATACAGTCCACAAGTGCTCCCATTTAAACTGATAGAATTCCTGGATTGATATCAATAACTGCAAATGGGGGAAGTCCTAAGGCTAAACTTCAACTTTATGTATCTTTGGCAAAGCCTCATATAGATTATGATGCTCAAGTCTGATCTCCATATTACATATTGAACTTAAATGCTCTGGAAAATATACAGAGAAGGATGACGAAGTTGATCTCACCCATCAGAAACCTTTCCTAAGAAAGTAGGCTAAAGGCATTGAATTTGAACTCCGCAGAGACGCAGAATTAGGGAGGATATGACCGAAGTGTACAAATGGTAAGATGAATAAAAGAGACATAAATTACTAGCTTAAAGTATCTAAACCAAGATAGGATTCACAGCAGCAAGATAATCAAGTTCGGAAAAATTTCAAATTAGAAAGGATATACAGAAGTACCTAGTTGGCAGTAGAGTTGTAGATAAGTGAAATATACTCTTAGGTAGTGTCACTGAGGCGAAAACTTTGGGTAGATTTAAATACAGGGTGGACTGATATATGAGTGGATGTGGGCTGGATCTGACTAGCATAGATCAAAAGGAATATGATGGTATAAAATACCGACAGGTTGACAAGACACATGTGCAACAGTTAGGTATCTTTATTTCCAAACGTTTCGCCTACACAGCAGGCTTCTTCAGTCGATAGTAATAATGTTGGAAGAATTACCGACAATATGTAAAGTGAAAGGACACAAGTGCAACTAATGTGACATTTTAAGTAACATTTTTCAAAGCTCCTGGAGAGCGAAACGTTGCCACAATAAAAATGTCACATTAGTTGCACTTGTGTCCTTTCTTCAGTTGAATACAGAAGCAACAGAAAAGGAGATATGAAAACGATGTAACTAGTCCATCACCCTGGAAGACGTAATTGGAGGTGGTCAGTCCCTCAGCCTGGAGAAGAGTTCACTTCTACCTCACCCTGACAGTATGTAAGTCTTCATTCTGCTGCTTCCGCTTCACACTGTTCCAGACTATGGAGTAAAACTCTTCTCCAGGATGAGGGACTGATCACCTCAAAACTACATCTTTTAGGGTGATAGGCTAAATACATAGTCTTCACATCTCTATTGTTTCTGTTGCCTTTGTATTTTCCTATGTCTTCTTTATCATGGGACCAATAGACCAACTGCAGTGTTCCGTCATTCTTGTGTTATAATGCAGTTGTTCTTAAACTGGGATCCACCACAAAGCTAACGTTAGGAGGTCTATGGTGGGCTATGAAAGATTAGAAAATATGCAAGAAAATCTTAAAATTTTGACATAAATAATGAGGCGCTGAAAATGAGCAACGCGAAAACGCCAAACTCAAGTTCTGAAAAAATACCCTTCAAAGTTTTAATTCTTCCCTTAGGCAAGAACATGTGAAAGCAACGCTGCTGCTGCCTCAGAAGTGGTGGGGCTCATTGTCTCACACGGGGCCGTGGACGTGAGCTTGCATTCCATTAGCTGAAGGAAAAACCACATGCGTCTATCTCATTTTATCACTGGGTATCTGTTTTTTTTTTTTTGGGGGGGGGGCTGGATGAGTGGCTATTGTTACTGTTATTATTTCATGGAAAAATGCTAAACTATTTAAATTGTGAAACTGGTAAACTGGCTTCTACACACCTCAATAATAATTTAAGAATGGTTTTATGAGACAGACGAAAGGACGCTGGTCTATTCCAATAGTTAAATGAACCTTTCCCTGGTTATAATTCACCAGCCTTGAAAAATTAAACTCGACCTAATAAGGCATTATTAAGTTATAAACAGAAATCTTGGAGGAAGAGAACACTGTACCTGGGTATACGACCGGCTGCTATGCAGTAAAATCGTATGGAAATATCATACCCATACTCAACTTTCGGCCAATACCAACACTTTTCCTATATATTTTATTTTTTTTAATTATGATAACTATATTTAGTACATAAGAAAATGCTTACTGCTCAATAGGTATTAAATAAACTAGAAAGGTTAAATATTAAATATATAAATTTCTCTTGACATGTCGATATCATTACTCGTAGCAGAATTTAGCTAAAACAAATTCCCTAGTTTAAGGAAGGTTAAGTGACTTTTTTTAGTTAGTTTTGGCATTTCTTTGGGATAAGCAGAAAACAAACTTTTTCCTAACTCTGTCTTTCTTACTGTGTGTGTGTGTGTGTGTGTGTGTGTGTGTGTGTGTGTGTGTGTGTGTGTGTGTGTGTGTGTGTGTGTGTGTGTGTGTGTGTGTGTGTGTGTGTGTGTGTGTGTGTGTGTGTGTGTGTGACTTATAAACAGTGAGTATATGTACAATGCTCGCTCTGCATGTCCTGGCCTGGGATTTTAGCAGTAGGCACATTATCAGGGGTTTGACTCTCCAGTTTAGAACACGGGACTATGGACAGTATAACAGCCATAAAGAAACAATGCATATGTATTAAAAATAAAAAAAAAACTTATCTGTGGTAGTCATAAACTTCCTCTCATTATTCCAGCTGTTGGCACTCCTACAACATGGCATAGTTCTTGATGACGCACGGAGACGGCTGAAAGATCTGAGTTGAAGATTTTCACCCCCCGTGGCTTGACTTGCATATATGTGTGTATATATATATATATATGTATATATATATATATATATATATATATATATATATATATATATATATATCTATATATATATATATATATATCTATATGTATATATATATATATATATATATATATATATATATATATATTTATATATATATATAAATTATTTTAATATAGAAGCTCCAAACCCGTAAGAATCAAACATCTAGGAAATAGGGGTAATCAGGTTTGATCCCTGGAAGGATAGGTTACCTTCAAATCTTTAGATGACGAGGCCTTCACCAGCATCGAGGTGAGGTGCCCCTTTTATCCCCTTTTATAAGAGGTCAAGTCAAGGTATGATTCCCCCGAGTACTACTTTTCAAACTGCTGCTGCTGCAGTGAGAGTTACCTTGCATAACGCTGCTGGTTTCTTCCTAGATTCATCCAGAATTTGGTGCCTCATCGCTTTGACTTCGAAGATTTATTGTGTGAGCTCCTGAGTTTCATCTGGTGGGTGACCTTAGCGCCCATCACTCCTTGTGGGGACAGAGGAAGAGTTGCACCAGTTTGGATAGTATATCCAGTTCCATGAGACCTTCCTAGTGTCAAGGCAACCCAAGTATCTATTTGTTATTTTATGATTGTACGAGAATATTAGTATTTTAATGTCCAGACCATTATGGTAAAATATTTTGTCTGATATTCGAGTTGATCACTTTATTAATGTTCATGAGTTGGTGAACATCACGTACAGTGTACACACACACACACACACACACACACACACACACACACACACACACACACACACACACACACACACAGCCTGCTACCTTGTAATAATACTCTCGAGAACTTATGTTGTTTGTGGCGTAATACATAGTCAAAGCATTCGTTATCATTGTTTCTCCTTAGCCTCCCCTCTCTCTCCATCCCTCCCTGCCTCCTCTTCCTCCTCCTTTCTTCCTTAACCCCTTCCATCTTCCATCTTTTCCTCATTTCCTTCCTTCATTCGTTCCTTCTACTTCCATCCATCTTGTCTTACACATCAAATCCACCTGAGGAAATCACTTGCGTTCTGTTCCTTGGTTCCACATTTACCTCCATAAACAAGATAAATGGTCGGCGACGCTGCCAAATTTACCTGCCAGCCCACCTTAATTACCACTAAGACGAGGACAGCGCTGGTAAACGTGGCAACTTTGGAGAGTTGCACAGAGCTCCCATCAACGACTGTAGTCCTTCGTGCAAACTACCAATTAGAGCAAACCACTGAGTCCTGTATAGGACTGGAATATGGGGCCTGGTGGGGTTAGTAGGATCAGGGATTAGTGGAAGGAGAGATTCATGGGTTAATTGGCTTGTAGGTTGAATGGGTTAGTGGCCCCGAGATTCAGAGGTTAGTGGATCGAGAGGTTTCCTGCGCTAGATGGCTAATAAATTTAGGTGTTAGTCAGATAACGAATTATAAGGTTAGTGTGCTCATGGGTTTATGGGTTAATAATGTAGTTTAAGGAGTTAATTAGATCAGGAACTAAGGGGCTAATGTGGGGGGTTGAAGAGTTAAAGGGTTTAGAGGTTGAGGGATTAGTGGGCTGGAAGGTTGGAAGACAGGAAGAAACCCACCTGAACGTAAGTGTCCGTAACAAAGACACAAAAGAGTGCACAAGAATGGTCAACGGATGTGCGTGTACTAACATATATGTGGTTGCAGAGGTAGAGTCACAGCTCCTGGCCCCGCTGGTAGCTACTATGTCCACTATGAGAGAGAGAGAGAGAGAGAGAGAGAGAGAGAGAGAGAGAGAGAGAGAGAGAGAGAGAGAGAGAGAGAGAGAGAGAGAGAGAGAGAGAGAGAGAGAGAGAGAGAGAGAGAGAGAGAGAGAGAGAGAGAGAGAGAGATCCCAACAGAACGAGGTGAGGAGTCCACACGCACAACCTGGCTGTGGGAAAGAGGTAATTGGCCAGCCCTTTGCTCTAAGCTCGCCACCACCGATTGGAATGCTCTTCTCCAAGGGGATGTTGACAACCAAGTGAAATCCTTCACATCCTTAATCTACAACAAGAACACATGCCTCACCGGCAATATGTGACGAAGCCTACAGATCAGCCTTGGTTTGGCTTTCGTTGTAGAGAGGCTGCTACTGCTGAGTACAAAGCATGGCGAAGGTATAAGAGACATTCTACCACCTATAACAGGAACTTGCACAGGCAAGCCTGTAGGCATATGGGTGACGTTCAAAAGTGGGCCATTGCTAAATGGGAGGTGGACACTAAAAGAAAGCTAGCATCAGATAGGATAGGCTCCAAAACCTGGTGGTCCCTGGTCAAGGACAGACAAGGTTATCTGCCTGATGAGCTCATTCCACCTCTAAATCGACAGGATGGGACCACCTCTACTAGTAGTCAAGAGAAGGCGGACCTCTTTGCTGAACACTTTGCTACCAAAATGCAAGTTCCTGATCCAGCAAGGGACCCTCCTTGGCTAGCTGCAAGAACTGTGTCAAAATTGTCAGTGGTAACAATAAGGCAGGAGGAGGTGCATTTCTTTCTTAAATCGCTTGACCAAGAAAAAGCTGTGAGCCCAGACAAGTTGAGCCCAAGATTGCTGAGATGTGCAGACCAGCTAGCAGCACCTCTAACTCGCATCTTTCAGCACTGCCTAGTACAGTATAAATGGCCCTCTCTATGGAAAGAGGCAAATGTAGTCCCTGTTCACAAAAAGAAGAGCAGAGCAGAAATCAGCAACTACAGACCAGTGTCACTCCTGTCAATCACTGGTAAGATCCTTGAGACAATAATCTTAAGACAAATGACAGAGTTTTTTGACTATCACTCACTACTTTGTGATCGTCAATATGGCTTCAGGAAAGGTTACTCTGCTGCTGATCTGTTGTTAAACCTCTCCACTAAGTGGCACCAGTCACTAGATGAATCCAAGGTCAGCTGTGTGGTAGCACTGGACATTGCTGGCGCTTTCGACCGGGTGTGGCACCAGGGCCTCTTAGCAAAACTTCAAGCACTGGGAATTGCAGGCTCTACGCTATGTCTCCTCAGTGATTACCTTCATGGTAGATCTCTAAGTGTAGTTCTCAATGGAACGGAATCAGCAAGACTTCCTATTGGGGCAAGTGTTCCACAAGGAAGCGTGCTGGGACCATTGTTATGGAATGTCTACTTCAACGACCTTCTTCATCTCATCCCGGAATCACATGCATATGCAGACGACTGCACACTGACATTCACTTATCCAAGAGAAGAAATGCCAGCTGCTCTAAGCTACATCAATCACCAGCTGAGAGCTATATCAGCTTGGGGAAATAGATGGCAAGTAACATTTGCACCTGAGAAAACGCAAATGATGATCGTCTCTAGGCACCATGATGGTAATGCTGGTGCAGTAGTAAGGATGAATGGGAGGGTGTTGGCACCTGGAGAAGAAGTTGATATCCTTGGGGTGAAATTTGACTCCAAACTAACCATGAAGAACCATGTTGTAAATCTTGTAAACAAGGCAGCCAGGAAGCTTACAGCACTTCGCCGTATCTCGCATCTACTTGACAGTAGGGGCTGCAAGATTCTGTACGAGGCACAAGTACGCTCGCACCTTGAGTATGCTCCACTTTCTTGGTTTGCCTGCCCCCCTCTCATCTGCGACTGCTTGACAGAGTAGAGAACAGAGCAAGACGTCTCATCTCTCGCCTGGACCCATCCTGGATAGATCTGTCATTTCAGCAGAGCCTTCAACATAGGAGGGATGTGGGTGGCCTTACTGTTATGTACAAGGCCAATATTGTCAAAGTACCACACTTGGATCCACTTCGAGGACAGCGTGAAACAAGCTTTTATGCCACAAGACGGGCAGAAAGCAGCAACTTCACTCTGGCTGTACCCTTCTCCAGAACTTCACTCCATCTGAGATCCTATATACCCAGGATGACTCGAGTATGGAACACATTCATACAGCGTAATGATGTCAACGAGATAACGTCAGTTGATAAAATGAAAATGCTGTCCCACAGATGGCTCCAACTTCATCCTGTTCCCTACTTGTATGTCTCATAACAATAAAAATGCTTTCAAATGAGCTGATGTAGGTAACAGCTCTTAGCTTGCCAATAAAGTTAGGAATCCTTAACCTGTAAATAGCTTGTCAATAAAGCTAGGGATCCTTATTAACCTAACCTTGTTAAACCCTGTGTAGAGAGAGAGAGAGAGAGAGAGAGAGAGAGAGAGAGAGAGAGAGAGAGAGAGAGAGAGAGAGAGAGAGAGAGAGAGAGAGAGAGAGAGAGAGAGAGAGAGAGAGAGAGAGAGAGAGAGAGAGAGAGAGAGAGAGAGAGAGAGAGAGAGAGAGAGAGAGAGAGAGAGAGAGAGAGAGAGAGAGAGAGAGAGAGAGAGAGAGAGAGAGAGAGAGAGAGAGAGAGAGAGGAACTACAGCAATCAAATGAGTGGAATAGATGTGGAAACGTTTCGCCCCTGGAGACCGAAACGTTTCCACAATAAAATGTCGCATTAATTCCACTTGTTTCCTTTTACCTAACAGATGAGTGGAGGTATGTATCAGCTCCTAGCTTGTAATAGACAGGAACTCTTAACTTAACCCTGTAAAAACAACAGAGAGGCATAGACACAGGACGAGTCAGTCCTGAGCTCCAGTTATTAAATGGCTGAACCTCATACAATATGCCAACCACACGTTAGCTAGAAAAATTACATTAATTAAAACATCTATTTTCATCCATTCAGTACCTGCAATACACAGCAAGGAAAAAGATCTTACAGGATCGTTATATGAGGCGGTTTTGACATTGTGAAAAAAATTGCAATTTTATCATTGAGATGCTGCAGAGGAAGGTATGTCTCCCCGGGCCTATCGTGATTCTGAGTAGCCATGGTAACAGGTACCCTCTGTCTGATGTAAACACAACGGTTGGTGCTCCTTCTTCGAGATGTGCTCAACCACCAGTTTACTCCTGAAGTCTCCACTTCGAAATTTAAAATAATTGATCGATGTAGTTTTATGGTATGTCTACGTGTTTCATTATCATATACTAATGTAGTAACTTCAGGAATATTATTATTATTATTATTATTATTATTATTATTATTATTATTATTATTATTATTATTATTATTATTATTATTATATTCACAGAGTGTTAACTCCAGTGGGTCATTCAGCGTATTGGTGATTTCTCTTGTCCGTTCAATAATATATATTATCTCATAATAAATTTAATATCCAATATCCGTAGTGAGTATTGCCAGGCGCCTTTGTGTGTGTGAACTTACCTAGTTACGGTTGCTGCGGCTGACTCCCTTCCCGTGTATAAACGTAAGTAACCATTCTTACAGAATTCATTATCTTTGTAACTTGTGAGTTCATTACCTTGTACCTAGTTCAGCCATCAAAACTTTGGGGCCCAGTCCCTGGACCCATTACGTACCTCTGCAATCTGTAAATACCTTTGTAACTTGTCATGATTGTGACTAGACCTACCTGGAGTTCATTACCTTTGTAAATTGTGAGTTCATTACCTTTGTAAATTGTGAATTCATTACCTCTGTAACTTGCTCAGCTATCAAAACTTTGGAGTCCAGTCCCTGGACCAATTATGTACCTCTGTAAACTTTTGACTACCGCCCACAGGATGGGTATGGGGTGCATAATAAACATATTAAACTAACTAAAACTGACTCCCTTCCCTCCGCTCCCACAAGTCACCACTTACGAATGCTCACACAATACCTGGAACTGTGTGTCCAATCATACCCACTCTTAAAAAAAAATTATTATTAAAGCTTCTTTCCTTACTTCTTTCCTCGTCCAGATCGTTCCATTTCTATTCAGACTGAACCAGCATTTCTGTCATTTCTGTGACACCTTTGAGTCCTTAGCTTCCACTCTGCCCCCTTCAACACGATCCCGTCCATTAAAATGGTCTACGTCTGCCCTATCGAGTCATCTGTGTTGTATGTCATAATCAGATCTCTCTCTCGGTTCTCTTCAGTATTGCAACATTCAGATAGTTATTTGTCGAGGGAAGATATCTACATTGGCTGTCGGATTTTTCTTCCACTAAAGTTAGTTTCCAAACTGTTACATATACAACTGGTATATATATATATATATATAATGTCGTGCAGAATAGGTAAAGCTTGCTATTTTGGCTTAAATAGCAACGCTCTTTTTTGCAGAATAAGACAAGCGAAAATTTGTGTATATGCAATAATTTCGCAAAAATTATTCTGAGCCTAACGAAAAAAATATATTTCATTGTTTATTGTTAAATTATTGGAAACTTGTCTAAATCATATTTAGTTGGATTAGGCTAAATTAAATTGCGATTGTTATAATAAGGTTAGGAAAGTTTTTTAAGGTTATTTTGGTACAAAATTATTAATTTTTACACTAACATAAATGAAAAAGAAAATTCTTAATTTTAAATGAGTTATTGCTAATTGACCAGTTTTACCTATTCGGCACATTATATATATATATATATATATATATATATATATATATATATATATATATATATATATATATATATATATATATATATATATATATATATATATATATATATATATATATATATATATATATATATATATATATATATATATACCACAGTGAAAACAGGAAAAAAAGTGAGTGCTTTCATGTCCTTAAACACACATCTTCAGAGGAATAGGAAGAAGCAAGATAAACACATTTTATATATTAAACATTGAGGTGATACCTCAGGGAGGATGACAACTCACCCAGTGAGGTGCTACCTAACTCGGTGAGGTATCACCTCACAAAGTGAGATGAAACCTCAAAATGCACTGTACGAGGCCTACTGGTCCATAATTTCAGTAATAAACAACAGTAAAGCTTCTCCAATAAAACGACAAATTGCGAATATATCAAACCTCTAAATAAATTAAAATTATATCGAACCAATAAGAAAAAAAAAGATGTATACATAATTAGAATTAAACATCTCAAGCCATCAGCTACAAAGAAATAAAGAAAAATATAGGAACATTGCAGTATGATCACCGACCCATTCCATGAATGTGACTCCAAAATCCTACCTTCCACTCACACATATTTTTCCAACAAAGGTTTAAAATTTAAGACAAATTGTTTTTCTGACAAAGAATATATACTGTATTTTTGTGAATAATATTTTTACCTTTATGATTATGAACAATATTCTGGTCCAAATGAGAAAGTATTTGTGATGGGGGACCTAATGTATGTGCTGTAGAGGGCGTAATAGGTAAGTTTGGAGTAAATGATAATGGGAGGCCTCTAAATGGACATTGTCTACAAAGGAGTTTAATAATAGATATGTATTTTTAAAAAGAGGATATGTACAAGAGATACGATATAGGACGTAATGAGAGCAGTTTGTCAGACATTGTATTAGTCGATAAGGTGATAGGTAGGCTTCTGGATGTGCACGTTTATAGAGGGGCAACAGTTATAGTTGATTATTAATTAGTGGTAGCTACAGTAAGAGAAAGATGAGGTACAAGGAAAATGTCATCAGTGAGTAAGAGAGAAGTAAAAGTTCATAAATTAAAGGTAAGATATAAGAAACTACTCTGAGAAAGGTGGGCTAGAGAGAATACAGGTAATGTGGAGGTCGAAGAGGTATTGGGTAGCTTGAAGAATGCTGTATAACTTTGTGGATATACTGTAGAAGTGTAGGTACGGAAAAGAATATTGGTGGAATGATGAGGTAGAGGGTATAAAGGAGAAAAAGGATCAAGACAGAAATGTTAAAAGCAGGTGGAGACATCGTTTCGTAGTAGTTTGTGTATTTATTTAATATATGCATGATAGGGGAAAGGCACCTAGGGATTGGCAGAAAGCATGCATAGTTCCATTGTATAAGGGAAAATGGGGTAAAAGAGAGTTTAAGAATTATAGGGAAATAAGCCTGTTGAGTATATCAGGGAAGGTGTATGGTAGTCATTACTGAAAAAAATTAAGGGTAAGACAGAGAGTAGGATTGCAAAGAAACAAGGTTTCAGGAAGGGTAGGGAATGTGTAGATTAAGTCTTTACACTGAAGTACATTTATAGATTTAGAAAAGGAAGATAGATGGGGGTAAATTGTAAGCTTATTTAACTGCTAAGTATTCTCGCTTTGTCTTTCCGTCAGTACAGTGACACTCAAAGCTGGTGATACATACCGTATTTTCCGCCATAAAAGGCGATCTTTTTTTCCCACATAAAGTCTTGGAAAATTACCTTGTGCTTTACATACTCAAGGTCAGGGTTTGTAACTTGTCATGATTGTGACTAGACCTACCTGGAGTTCATTACCTTTGTAAATTTTGAGTTCATTACCTTTGTAAATTGCGAGTTCATTACCTCTGTAACTTGCTCAGCTATCAAAACTTTGGAGTCCAGTCCCTGGACCAATTATGTACCTCTGTAATCTTTTGACTACCGCCCACAGGATGGGTATGGGGTGCATAATAAACATATTAAACTAAACTAACCTTACATGCTCAAGGTCAGGGTCAAGGGCAGGCTTTGTGTTACACTTTAGTAGTTATTTACTAACGTTACGTCACAACTGCTTGAAAACATCGTCGTACGTTTCCTCTGATTGTGCGCCTTATATGCCGGAAAATACAGTAGTCATAGAAATCTAATTACTTTTTTACATTAATGTTTCATATTGATAACACGTCACACTTCAACATAAAATTTTAGATCTGTTATTCCACAATCACAAAATGTTTTCATGTACAATTCTGCATTATGTATAACGTTGGTCAATTGCTGTATGCTGGGTAAAGTAAATTGTTAAACTTTCAGGTAAATAATGTTGGATGGTAAATTTAATAGACTGCTGGGTGGTGGAAATTTGGCTGGAAACAGATGCCAGATATCAGTTATCCAGACACATACTGCAACTGTTTGTGTTTACGCACTTTAATGTTGTGTATTTTTACACTAGTGTTAGTGTTAGTGTGTGTTTCCAGTCTAGTGTTAGTGTGTGTTTCCAGTCTAGTGTTGGTGCGTGTTTCCAGTCTAGTGTTGGTGTGTGTTTCCAGTCTAGTGTTAGTGTGTGTTTCCAGTCTAGTGTTGGTGTGTGTTTCCAGTCTAGTGTTGGTGTGTGGTTTCCAGTCTAGTGTTGGTGTGTGTTTCCAGTCTTGAGTTGGTGAGTTAATTAGCTAGTTGCCAGTTGTCAAAGGCGCTTGTCTATAGACGCTTGACCTGGCTGGGTTTTGTGTGTGTGTGTACTCACCTAATTGTGGTTGCAGGGCTCGAGACTCAGCTCCTGGCCCCGCCTCTTCACTGATCGCTACTAGGTCCTCTCCCTCTCTGCTTCCTGAGCTTTGTCATACCTCTTTTTAAAACTATGTATGGTTCCTGCCTCCACTACTTCACTTGCTAGGCTATTCCACTTCCTGACGACTCTATGACTGAAGAAATACTTCCTAACGTCCCTGTGACTCGTCTGAGTCTTCAGCTTCCAGTTGTGACCCCTTGTTTCTGTGTCCCCTCTCTGGAACATCCTATCTCTGTCCACCTTGTCTATTCCCCGCAGTATCTTGTATGTCGTTATTATGTCTCCCCTGACCCGCCTGTCCTCCAGTGTTGTCAGTCCGATTTCCCTCAACCTTTTCTAGTACAACATTCCCCTGAGCTCTGGGACTAGCCTTGTTGTAAACCTTTGTACTTTCTCTAACTTCTTGACGTGCTTGACCAGGTGTGGGTTCCAGACTGGTGCTGCATACTCCAGTATGGGCCTAACATACACAGTGTACAGTGTCTTGAACGATTCCTTATTAAGGTATCGGAACGCTATTCTCAGGTTTGCCAGGCGCCCGTATGCTGCAGCAGTTATTTGGTTGATGTGTGCCTCCGGTGACGTGCTCGGTGTTATGGTCACCCCAAGGTCTTTCTCCCTGAGTGAGGGCTGTAGTCTTTGTCCACCTAGCCTATACTCTGTCTGCAGTCTTCTTTGCCCCTCCCCAATCTTCATGACTTTGTATTTGAACAGGGTTGAATTCGAGAAGCCAGTTTCTGGACCACCTGTCCAGCCTGTCCAGGTCTCTTTCCAGTCCTGCCTCATCCTCATCCGATTTAATTCTTCTCATCTGCTTCACATCATCTTTCCTTCATCATGTCGTTCGCATATATCAAAAATAGCACTGGTCCTAGAACTGACCCCTGTGGGACCCCGCTCGTCACAGGCGCCCACTGTGATACCTCTTCACGTACCATGACTCGTTGTTGCCTCCCTGTCAGGTATTCCCTGATCCATTGCAGTGCCCTCCCTGTTATATGCGCCTGATCCTCCAGCTTCTGCACTAATCTCTTGTGAGGAACTGTGTCAAAGGCCTTCCTGCAGTCTAGGAAAATGCAATCAACCCACCCCTCTCTCTCGTATCTTACTTCTGTTACCTTGTCATAAAACTCCAGAAGGATTATGACACAGGATTTGCCTTCCATGAACCCATGCTGGTTTTCATTAATAATCTTGTTCCGTTCCAGGTGTTCCACCACTCTCCTCCTGATAATCTTCTCCATGACTTTGCATACAATACATGTCAGAGACACAGGTCTGTAGTTTAGTGCCTCGTTTCTGTTTCCTTTCTTAAATATGGGGACTACATTTGCTGTCTTTCATTTCTCAGGTAGTTGCCCAGTTTCAAGAGATGTGTTGAAGATTGTGATTAGGGGCACGCACAGCATCTCTGCTCCTTCTCTAAGGACCCACGGGGAGATGTTGTCCGGTCCCATCGCCTTTGAGGTATCAAGGTCACTCAGCAGCTTCTGCACCTCCTCCTCGGTTGTTCGTATGTCATCCAACACTTGTTGGTATATTCCTTCTTCATGTTGCCTTCTGTGCTGTCTTCCCAGAGCCCTTCCTGTCTCTACTGTAAAAACGTCCTTAAATCTCCTGTTTAGCTCCTCACATACCTCCTGATCATTTCTTGTGAGTTCTCCACCTTCTGTCCTCAGTCTGATCACCTGGTATTTGACTGATGTCTTCCTCCTGATGTGGCTATACAACAGTTTCGGGTCAGTCTTGATTTTCGATGCCATGTTATTTTCATACTGTCGCTGGGCCTCCCTCCTTACCTTTGCATACTCGTTCCTGGCTCTGCAACTAATCTCCCTATTTTCATGTGTTCTCTGCCTTCTGTACTTTTTCCATTCTCTACTGCACTTTGTTTTTGCCTCCTTACACTGTCGGGTTAACCAGGGGCTCGTTCTGGTCTTCCCATTGTTTCTGTTGCCCTTGGGAATAAACCTTTCCACTGCCTCCTTGCATTTTGTTGTTACATATTCCATCATTTCATTTACTGGCTTTCCTGCCAGTTCTCTGTCCCACGGAACCTCCTGCAGGAAGTTCCTCAACCGTATGTAGTCCCCTCTTTTATAGTCTGGCTTTTCCCATTTAACTCCTGTTACTCTCTCCACTTGCAACTCTATGTATTCAAAGCACAGAACCACGTGGTCACTAGCTCCTAGGGGACTCTCATATATGATGTCCTCAATGTCTGAACTGCCCAGGTTGAACACAAGGTCCAATCTTGCTGGTTCATCCTCCCCTCTCATTCTGGTAGTGTCCTTAACATGTTGGTGCATGAGGTTTTCCAGCACCACATCCAACATCTTGGCTCTCCATGTTTCGGGACCCCCACGTGGCTCGAGGTTTTCCCGGTCAATCTCCCTGTGGTTGAAATCCCCCATAACCAGCAACTTTGCTCTGCTGGAGTGAGCTCTTCTTGCCACCTCAGCAAGTGTGTCTACCATTGCTCTCTTGGCCTCCTGCAGTTCTGTGGTGGATTATACATCACTGCAATGACCACCTTGTGCTCCCCAGACTGATGTGTACCTACTATGTAGTCCCTTTCTCCTGTCTCGTCTATGCCTCCCATTTTCTCAAATTTCCATCGTTTTTTTACGAGCAGAGCAACCTCTCCTCCCCCTCTGCCCTTTTTATCTTTCCTCATGATCTGGTATCCTGGTGGGAAGATTGCATCTGTTATTGTCTCCGTGAGTTTTGTTTCTGTAACTGCTATGATGTCTGGGAACTTCTCATTGATTCTTTCATGCCATTCCTCATATTTATTCGTTAATCCATCCGCATTTGTGTACCAAACCTTCAACTTCTGTTCTAATGCTGTAACTGTGGTCTTGGGAGAATACTGGGGTTGGGAGAGCAGGAGCCCTGGTGGGGGCCTGTGGGGGGTTGCAGTGGAGGTGGAGGAAGAGCTCCCATAGGGGGTTGCTGTAGGGGTAGGGTTCGTGGTGTGGGGGTGGGAACAGAGGGATTGGTGTGTGATGGTTGGTTTGGATTGTTCAGTTGCCTTGGGGGTGTCGTGGCTGGAGTCCTTCTGCAGGTGTTTCTGGGGGGTGTGCTTGTCCTTCCACCTGTGCCTGGGTTATTCTGCTCTTCTTTGTCATTTCCTCCCACTCCTCCTTTCGTTTTTGCACTCTCTCTTTCAGTATCATCCTTTCCTCCTGTGTTCTGTCTCGATCGAGGTACACATTCATGAACTCCTGTTTGCCTCTCAGCCGTGCTTTCTCCTGCAGGATCATGGTTCGAGTTGATTCTGCCTTGAAAATTACTTTGAGAGGCCGTTTCCTTCTCTTTGTGAACCACCCGATTCTCCGAAAATTTGCCACCTGGGTCATGTCTCCCTCGCCTATCACCTTCATGATACCTTCAATCTCTTTTTTCTCCTCCTGCTTTCTTTCATCATAAGTTTCCCCTTCAGCTTCGTCTAGCTCATAGACAAAAACTGATCTCTCCCTTTCCACCTCCCACTGTGACTCCCATTGCATCCTCTGAGGTGTTTTAGTTCCTTCCCGTGGGGTGTTCCTTCCTTCAGTCCCTTCCCTAGCTGTGGCCCCTATGCTCATTGGTTTGTCCTTCCTGCTCCCCTGTTCCTGGCGCCAACAAGTGTCTGGTAAGGTCCCTGCACATGTCCTAGTTCCTTCAATGTCTTCCAACCTCTCATTCTGTTCTAGTGTGCTCCCTGTCTTTGTTTTGGCCCCATGTGGGTTTGACAGGACCTCTGCATACAGTTTAGCTTCCATGCTCCCTTCAGACCCTTTGTCTGTGTCTTATGTAAACATTGCTGATGCTACTTCTGTATTATCTTTGTCTCTAGGCTGTTTCAGATTTCTCAGCTCCTCTTCTAATCTCTGTATCTTGGCTTCTGCTACTATGGCATTCTGCTCCCACCTTCTGCATTCTGCTGCTAACCTCTCCTCCATCTTCCTTGCAAGCTCATCTAGCCTCCTTCCCCAGTCTTCCTCCCTATTTTTGAGCTCTGTCTCCCAGTCCTCCCTCCCAGATTCGTCCTTTGGGCCCTTGGCTCTCATCCTAGTTCTAGGTTGCCCCATTGCACCACAGAAGGAAGGGGGAGAGATGGTTAGGGGGAGGATAATAGATGGTTAGGGGGAGTGGGGATGGATGGTTATGGGTGAGGGCGAGGATGGTTATTGGAGGGGGAGAGGTGGTTGGGGGAGGGGTTAGATGGTTTGGGGGAGGGGTAGGTGGCTAGGGGGAGGGGGAGGTGTGTGTGTGCGGGGGTGGGTGGGTGTGTGTGTGTAGCAGTTACTAGTTGTCAAAGGCACTTGTCGATAGACACTTGGCCTATTTCGTGCGTGTGTGCGTGTGTGTGTTTATGTGTGTGTTTATGTGTGTGTTTATGTGTGTGTTTGTGTGTATGTGTGTGAGTGTGTGTGCTTGTGTTTGTGTGTGTGTGTGTGTGTGTGTGTGTGTGTAATTTTACACAGTGAAGGTTCTCTGTAGTGGACATTCTTCAGATCTGCCATTTTGTGTACCTTAAAAGGGGCTGTTAGAGTGCAATGATATTCTAGTGTATAGAGCACAAGTGTGGCCAGGTGCAGAGGGGCTGGATCCATACTCATCTGATTGCATTTTCCTGGGTATTTCCACTCTTGTGCTGGTGTGTGTTGTCGCTCTGTGTTGCTGTATCCCCGAAGCCATTGGAAGTTCCAGTCCTGGGGAACCACGTATTGAGGCCAAGTTTCTTGACGAAACACTTTCAAAGCATCCATCCTGAGCACATCAACAAGGAAATAACGAAAATTCTATAAGAAAAAGTTATTCTGGACACAACAGGTAGTTACCTAAAGCGGAACACAACAATGAGGGCATCCTCCCTAATGACATTACATACTGCAAAACAGAAACCTCTCAAAATTAGCGATAATCTTTATCTTACCGCTACAAAAGATTATGTACTTATTATGCTGGGAGATGATAGTACAAAGAAGCTAAAAAAAAACGTCTGATGTCAAACAATAAAATTTCAGAAATATTAGATATTCGAGATCAGGTAGTTGCGGAAATGAAGGATAGTGCAGTCGGATATTGTTTTGCTGGTGAATAAAACGAATGATGTAACCACTTGCTTACTGTTGGTATTTGCCCAGTTCAAAGATGAATTTCTCTTTCGCCGTCCACCCACAACCATCACTATAACATAAGACTTCCTGGAAAAAAATCACACCCTTGTTTAATATGGCTGGGTTGTCAGGGCAGATATAAAATGGTGTACAACAGATAGCGCTCCAGGTATGTGAGGTAAGAAATCAGGTTTAAAAACACGTGTAAAGCAATTTGCTCTTAATATGCGAAGTCTGTACCATGTGATTCACGGGTATGTTCTTGCACGCAATGCAATGCACTATTAACTGAAATTCTCAAGATTCAGAAACATCGTGAACCATGTGAGGTCTCAGGCATTCAACTCAGCATCTTCCAGCAACTTTGAGAGGTTCTCATTTCGCTCGACTAATACTCTTATTGCAAAGGTTGTTATACCTCGAAAGTATAATAAAAGAGTGGTTTGAACTACGTGATGAGCTTCGCGAATTTTTCGCAAACTGTGAGCAAGCAAAAATGAAGACAGCGGAATTCAGTGCTGTCTTAACTGATCCTAGCTGAGAAAATATATCTGCGTGCTTTGTGAATATATTCTCTCCGATGAGGTCTTGAAACAAGGAGGTCAGGTTAGGTAAGGTTTGTCAGGAAACAGGACAAGTGTTTCGTGAGGCGGGTCTTAGATGATGACCCGCCGTTGGTGCTTTTGGTCATCTGACCCATGCCTTCCGCTGGCTTACCCCTCCACCCGTTTAAAAATTATATTCATAGTTATAACCATTTAATTCTAATAATGTTAAACAAGGAGGTGATGCATCTCGCACAGACTTCATAGAAAATGTCAGAGGATTAAAAAAAAAAAAAAGCCTCGGGTGTGGAAAGCCAATGTAAAGGCAGGAGCGTTGGTTCGACTGAATGAACATTTTTAGAAATATCAACAGTGTTCACATAAGTCATTATAAAGACCTCCTTCATTTGCTATTACAATCATGGGTGGAGCGCTAAACTCGTAGGAGTTTAGCGGTATAAAATACCCGAAAGTTGATGATTAAGACACACGTGCAACAGTTGGGTATCTTTATTATTGAAACGTTTCTACTGTAGGCTTCTTCAGTCGAATACAGAGGCAGCAGACGTGTAGTAGTGAAATGAAGATGTAATCAGTCCATCAACCTTGGAGAAATAGTATTCTAGGTGGTCAGTCCCTCAGGCCGGGCTGAGGGACTGACCACCTACGTTTCGCCTATTGTGTAGGCGAAAGGTTTCAACAATAACAATACCCAACTGCTGCACATGTCTTAATCATCGTAGGTTATACAGCGCCTGGTGAAACGGAATTCTTTCAGATTCAGGCCAAGAAAAGGAACGATAAATTCTTCAGATCACCGGCATCAAGGTATCTCCCTAGGATGAGGAATTCACTCTCTCGGATCTCAAAGAGTTGGACATAACTGGCTTGCAAACCATTCCATGATAATCCAGTGGATTTTCCTTGTGGAACTAGACTACAGGGAACCCCCAGTTTCAACGATAGGTTCGCTGAGATGAAGATTTCCTACTTCTCGTGATAAATGCTGGGAACTTTCCTTCGGCTATCTTCTCTGGCTGTCAAAGAGCTCATTATATTTCTGTGTGCCTGGCCATGTAAAGCAGAATTCTCATCTTTCTCAGTTTCCTTTAAACAAAACAGTAGGCTCGGCGGAGTGTTGAGGACGATCTCCGGTGTGCGCTTACAAAACACAACCTGACATCGACCAGTTTGTGAGATAAACAGGCTCATCCATCCACCTAACGGGGGTGAATTCTTCACTGTCATCCCAAGAAAGAAATATGAATCAATAATGAAACGAAATGTTACGTTGTAAATCCTCTATTTGTGCTACCTCTCGTATTTTTTTTTTTTTTTTTTTTGCAATTTTTGCGTTTAGTCATGTATCAAGTTGAAATACATCTACCATTACAAAATAAATTAAGGCACAAAATAAGTACCCGTAAATTTTATGTCTGATCAAGTTCATGTCACTGGAAAAAATATCGATATTTGGTAAATAAGTTGATATCTCTTAGTTCATGTGTACAACTATCACATGTTTACCCTCCCTCTTTTAAATAACTATGGGCATTACTGTCTACGAAACTATATATTGGTAAGTGAAATGAGAAACTTTGGGAACCCCACTTCAGGGTTTGCATGAGATACCTTGAGAATATCTCTTCTGTCTGGCTTCAACTTTATGATATACCAACTTTTAACTGTGATGCAACTAACAAACATTAAAGTTCAGTACAGTTTCAGGCTGTGTTGCTGCTAATTTTCCACCCTTATTGAGAAAAATATATTAGTTTCATGCCATAACGTGAGGACTTTACACTGGCTCAGACAATGAACACTGGTTCGAAATTTTAACGGGCTTTGTAGAGGCCAGTTTGCTAATTTTATTGAAGAAAATTTGGATCATTATATTTACCCTTCTAGAGCACCAAGGAATTTTTGTAACAAGCAAAAAAAAAAAATAATAACTTGGATGTCATATCCTCCTCAGTGTGCACCAACACAACATTAAGTTCACACAGTTCCCTTTGGTCTTTTATATATTAATTTTATCTTTTATTTAAAAACAAGTTGATTTAAGAATTTAAGTAAAAACAACGACCTGAGATGTTATACTCAAGCAGATCTTCCATAACATAACTGCTAAAATTTCATAAATATCAATCTATTGGCTTCCATGATAAACAAGAGATTAACACCCTAGGAAAACCATTATCACGTGGAAGATTAAGACACATGTGCAACAGCTGGGTATCTTCATTGATGAAACGTTTCGCCTACACTGTAGGCTTCTTCAGTCAAATACAGAGGCAGCAGGGATATCGTTTCAGACCATGAAGCTGAACTCTCCTCCAGGCTGAGGGACTGACCACCTCAAATACTTTTTCTCCAAGGTTGATGGACTGATTACATCATCTTTATTTCACTATTACATCTGTTCCCTCTGTATTCGACTGAAGAAGCCTATAGTGTAGATTAAACGTTTCATCAATAAAAATACCCAACTGTTGCAAATGTGTCTTAATCTTCAACTTATCAGAATTTTATACAATTTTCAACATTAAAGTCAAGGTATAAAAGTTTAGGGAACTGTCACACCGAACTGAAATGGGGTTATTATTTTCGAATGTGGGACCTTTAAACTATAATTCCTGGATCTTTAGGGGTGAGATTGATTTTCAGCTACTGTGCCTCTACTTAGGATTCAGTTATAACTCCTAGATCTCTTGAGAGAGTCGAACTGCGGCTCGTCTACTGAGAGTTTTGATGTACAGTTACTATGATTCCTAATGTGCAGGGCAGTGGGACTGATACAGGGGATACTTCTTTCGGATCCCTCAAAGACTGAAACACATATTTCTTTAGTCTTTTTTGGTAATTTAATCCTTTTAGCACCCAGGATAATTTCGGATGTGGGTGTTCACACCAATTTGTGGTTGCATGGGAAGTTTCAGTTCTTAGCCCAGCATTTTAATTGGCCCTATTGTACCTATTCTTAGAGAGATGTTGAACCCTGCCTCCATTACTGCAACCAGATTATTCCAATTTGACCATTCTGGAGTCAAGATATACCTCCTTATATTCCTATGACTCGTCTGTCTTTAAGAGGCACACAAGTTCCCCCGTCTTCTAATAGCATGTTCATTTTTCCATTACAATCTACGTTGTCCATAATTACTATCGCATTTACTTTATCTGTTTCGTAAGGTGAAGTCTAGGATCTTTCTTTAATTCATGGTATAACTTAACAAATCTTTGAGGACAAATGTGTTGCAAAGGTCTGAGACCTGAATTGAGATCTTCATTGGCATCAAGAGAATTTTTATAATCAAAAAGAAGCGCTAAACCTACAAGAGCATCAAGAGAAGCATTCTTCCTGTCCAAAGATATGCAGTTCACCCATCCCTCTTTATCCTGCCTCATCACTGTTACTGTCATAGAACTCTAGCAGGTGTGTCAGATAAGACTTATCATTCTCTGAAGTCATACTAGCTGTTTATCAAAATTACTTTTTTCCCACAAACTGCTCGTATAGCATGTATGTCAATATCAGATGCTGCAAGTCTCTAATTCGTCTCTCTCTAGTATGCCTGACATATTTACACATGTCAGGTATACTCCACGTTTCCGGTTCCTTAGTGTAGATCCCAATTATCCTAATTTTTTTTTTTTTTTTTTTTTGGTTGAAATGTCCCAGGAACTCTGCATGGCGGAGGGGAAATACATTTGGAGACACGAATGAGCGGCGGCAAAAGATACAAAGGACAATTAGTAGGTAAGGCGAAGGAGGAGGAGGAGAAAACGGCAGTTAAAGCTGGTGTAACAGATGAACTGAGGAGAGAAAACCGTAGATAGTATGTGCATTAAAGGTGGTACCTTCAGAGAGGAGGCCTTGAAACTAAGAACAATAGAGTGTTCAAGAGACCGCCTATTTAGTGAGGTCTTATTAGTTGTTTGTGGATATACATGGAGAGCGAGACTTATGGATAATCAGTTATGTTGTAAAGAAACTTAACGAAGAAAATAATATAGTGAGTTTAGGAAAATATGGTGAGAGGAATGAACAAATAGTCGTCTGGGGAAAATTAAAAGGAGATAGGACTTTTCAAATATTGAGGATTACTTGAAGGTAGAGAACGATCTTCACATCTAGGAAGTTATGTAAAAAGCAGAGACGCAAGTCTTCGAATTAATACATAAAGAGAGGAAGAAAGTCATGGGGAGACTGACCACACACAGTAATTAAGAACTATGTGGACGGCCTACATCCTTAATCCAGAGACCCGAAATAGGGAAAAGGGTAGACGATGAATGTCTCCGAAGACAGCGCCTGAAGAAGCTTATGTATAATTAAATAAACGGTAATAACGGCAAGATTGTATACTACTCAGTGAACGGAGTAAGGGATTGGAATCCATGGCAAGCCTGTCTTAAATCCTGGAAACCGGTGCGTTATCAACCGTACCATTCCATTCATTGAGCTGATTACAATTGTGACATTCCAATTCACAACGGCTTTGAAGAGACATAATCTAGAGCTTGCCATAGCCATGCTGGTAAGAGATTCACCTGTACAACTTGCATTTGTAGTCACAGTGAGTCTCATGCTAACTGTCCTGGCGTGTACAGAAATTCATGTAATTGGAAGAGTCATATTAAACCGGCATGAATAAATGAATCATGCAGAGCGTCGTCTGAGAGAGTATGACGGATTATGAATCAACTGGTAGACGGCCTTGATGTAAAGAGATCGAACATGGCCTAGTTATGTCATGCCTTCTCTTCTTTTCAAAAAAAGTGGAATTCACGTTCCAGTATAAAATTGTAATATTGGCATGAATAAGAGAGATCTCCAGTATAAATGAGACAGCAAGGTGAAGAATGTTGACACGAGGGATCACTCATTCTCGGTGTTGCAGACACGGCACCCTGAGGCAGATCGAAAGCACTTAACTAAATGCCTAAACCACCAGCAGTAACGACAATACCGAGTCAGAAAGAACTCAGCGAACAACTGTTGAAAATAGTTTTTGGTGACGCTGTCAGACAGGAGGGACAAAGACTGTAAAATTCACAAAACGCTCTGGCCTGTGAGGTCATTCAGCGCTTATGTCGATGGAAAGTTATGTACATTCTATACACCGACACTAGCGACGTTGCTGGGAAAGTTCCATCTATCTTCCACACGACTAAGGAATAATAGCGGCGAACATCAACACATATCCCTCAAAATATTTCAAAAAGACTACACGAGGGAGGACGACAGCTCTGCAACGTGAATATATTTGCTCATTTCGACGATCCTTGATTATGATTCCGTTCACATCCGGATTATTGACTAGTGTTAACCTCCCAAGCAGTGTGCATGCAAAGTATGAAAGGTGATTTAGGACCAGCGAGGTCATAATTGCTAGAGCAGTTTTTTCCCCTCGTCTAGTGCATTCTCTTGGTCTTGTGTATATTAAATATATATATATATATATATATATATATATATATATATATATATATATATATATATATATATATATATATATATATATATATATATATATATATATATATATATATATATATGTGTGTGTGTGTGTGTGTGTGTGTGTGTGTGTGTGTGTGAATACCTCATAAAATCTATAAAATTAGGCATTTCGTTCTAGTTTTTTAACGAAAAATATATAAATTGCAGCAGTAATGCAAATAACTTTATTCACGAATGAGAGACAAAGACACCAATTGTAACGAGGACTAGCAAAAGTGAGAAAGGTTTTTGCCTACTCTCATCAAACACTGGAACAGACTTCCCTCTGGTGGTGCATGAAAAAACACAATAATACTCGTTTAACTGCCTGACAAACACTTCGCAAATATAGTTTACATACATAAAACAATGGTTAATCAACGCATGATTCTTAGTGATGGGTGTAAACTGATCGGTGTAGACTGACTGTGACGAGTGTAGACTGACAGTGATGGGTGTAGACTGATCGGTGTAGACTGACTGTGACGAGTGTAGACTGACAGTGATGGGTGTAGACTGACAGTGAGTGATGGGTGCAGACTGACAGTGAATGATGGGCGTAGACTGACAGTGACGAATGTAGACTGACAGTGATGGGTGTAGACTGACAGTGACGAGTGTAGACTGACAGTGATGGGTGTAGACTGACAGTGATGGGTGTAGACTGACAGTAATGGGTGTAGACTGACAGTGATGGGTGTAGACTGATGATGAGTGATGGGTGTAGACTGATGAGTGATGGGTGTAGACTGATGATGAGTGATGGGTGTAGACTGATAGTGACGAGTGTAGACTGACAGTGACGAGTGTAGACTGACAGTGATGGGTGTAGACTGACAGTGATGGGTGTAGACTGATGATGAGTGATGGGTGTAGACTGATAGTGACGAGTGTAAAGACAGTGAACGGTGTACCCTGACACTCGCCAACAAACTATCCAAGGAAACAAGATGTTTCCACTTCCCCGGGATCGACCCCGGGTCCGTCAGATGTGAGCCTCAGCTGACATCACTTCAGCAGTGAGAAGTGAGAATTTTACCTTAAAACAATCGCAGTTTAAACCCAGGTCTGTATTCTCATTTAATTTTAAATTTACATACAAAGTTTTGCGGTACAGCGGCGCAGCACAGAATGTCTTTCACCAGTGTTTTATATGGCGGCAGAGTCATGTGAGTGGAGGGTGGGGAGAGAGCCTTCTACACCTCTGTTCTGACTTTTGGTGTTAACTGTTCTTACTTCTGGTGTTTAAACAAGATTAGCAGTGGTAGTGACCTGACAGTAGTTTATTAACAAATCTTATTATAGATAATAAGTTTTTCTGTTATCTCTCTCTCTCCACACACACACACACACACACACACACACACACACACACAGGTGAGTATAACACTAGGCACATCTCTTGAAGCGCACATCAACCAAATAACTGCTGCAGCATATGGGCGCCTAGCAAACCTCAGAACAGCATTCCGACACCTTAATAAGGAATCGTTCAGGACCCTGTACACCGTGTACGTTAGGCCCATATTGGAGTATGTGGCACCAGTTTGGAACCCACACCTAGCCAAGCACGTAAGGAAACTAGAGAAAGTGCAAAGGTTTGCAACAAGACTAGTCCCGGAGTTAAGAGGTATGTCCTACGAGGAGAGGTTAAGGGAAATCAACCTAACGACACTGGAGGACAGGAGAGATAGGGGGGACATGATAGCGACATACAAAATACTGAGAGAAATTGACAAGGTGGACAAAGACAGGATGTTCCAGAGATTGGACACAGTAACAAGGGGACACAGTTGGAAGTTGAAGACACAGATGAATCACAAGGATGTTAGGAGGTATTTCTTCAGCCACAGAGTAGTCAGTAAGTGGAATAGTTTGGGAAGCGAAGTAGTGGAGGCAGGATCCATACATAGCTTTAAGCAGAGATATGATAAAGCTCACGGCTCAGGGAGAGTGACCTAGTAGCGATCAGTGAAGAGGCGGGGCCAGGAGCTCGGACTCGACCCCCGCAACCTCAACTAGGTGAGTACACACACACACACACACACACACACACACACACACACACACACACACACACACACACACACATACGCACGTCGCTAGCAATTTCAGCCAGACTGGAAAAGAAAAAAAAAACTGAATATATCCAATACTTCTGCCAAAAGTGAAGCAAGTAGCTTGAACAAAAATATCTGAGAGCATTTTATTTCAGCGTGAAGTGAAGCTCATTTTGGTTTCCATGACAACCATCAAATAGTATTTAATATTTAACGTGTGACTATACCTAATAACCAGCAACTTGCACCTTACATCTCGTTCCGCAAAATACTCATCAAACTGAACAAGTAATTTTCCCATTTATATTAAATCATTTAACTGCCTCGCCTCTCTAGTGGAAAAAAAATCTATTTCAACTGAATCGTTAAAATAAATAAATATAATGGTAGAACAAATCAAGTGTTTTTCTTTATATGCGTTTTCTGATCACACATACAGAGGAGCTATGAATCAACCCCTGCAACCAAAAACAAGCGAGTAGACGCACACATACACACTACGAGCTACAACTCGACCCCTGCAACCACAAACAAGCGAGTACACGCACGCATACACACTACGAGCTACAACTCGACCCCTGCAACCAAAAAATTAGCGAGTACACGCACACATACACACTACGAGCTACAACTCGACCCTTGCAACCACAAACAAGCGAGTACACGCACACATACACACTACGAGCTACAACTCAACCCCTGCAACCAAAAACAAGCGAGTACACGCACACACACACACTACGAGCTACAACTCAACCCCTGCAACCAAAAACAAGCGAGTACACGCACACATACACACTACGAGCTACAACTCAACCCCTGCAACCAAAAACAAGCGAGTACACGCACACACACACACTACGAGCTACAACTCAACCCCTGCAACCACAAACAAGCGAGTACTATCGTCGCTCAGTTGTCACAGCAAGGAAAAAAATATCCAATCAAAATTTTAATGAAGTGTGTGTGTGTGAACCCTCACTTCTGTACTCCATTAACACTTCTTTCCATCTTCAGTGTACACTTAGATTGTCTGAAATATATGATTTTCAGTTCCCCTGTTTAGACGCAAATACATTGAGGTGGTGCTACAGTACAATAGTAGGAGTAGAAGAAGTAATATTACAATCAGAACGAAGCGTTAACTCTCATAAGGTTACAGTATTAGTATCATTGGGAAGCGCTAAAGTCGTGAAGGTCAAAACAGCACTTGGGTAATGGAAGGCACTCGGGTTTGATTCGAGAAAGGAAACGGTAGCTTTATTTACCTATCAAGGCACATGAAAAACGGTCTACGCAGAGTGAAAAATGGCTTGTTAAAGTTCTACACAGAGTGAAACGTGGCTTCTTAAAGTTCTATACACTCAGACGTGGCTTGTCAAAGCTCTACACAGTAAAACGTGGCTAAGCTCTGCACACAGTGAAAAGTGGCTTGTTAAAGTTCTATATAGTCAAACGTGGCTTGTTAAAGCTCTACACAATGTAAGTTTCCCTATAGAAGCTTCTTTTGCATCTTTGTAATAGGATATAGTCCCTGCATCTGGCCTAGTTCCTGCACCAGGCCTAGTTCCTGCACCTGGCCTAGTTCCTGCACCAGGCCTAGTTCCTGCACCTGGCCTAGTTCCTGCACCTGGCCTAGTTCCTGCACCAGGCCTAGTTCCTGCACCTGGCCTAGTTCCTGCACCTGGCCTAGTTCCTGCACCTGACCTAGTCCCTGCATCTGGCCTAGTTCCTGCACCTGGCCTAGTTCCTGCACCTGGCCTAGTTCCTGCACCTGGCCTAGTTCCTGCACCTGGCCTAGTTCCTGCACCTGGCCTAGTTCCTGCACCTGGCCTAGTTCCTGCACCTGGCCTAGTTCCTGCACCTGGCCTAGTTCCTGCACCTGACCTAGTCCCTGCATCTGGCCTAGTTCCTGCACCTGGCCTAGTTCCTGCACCTGGCCTAGTTCCTGCACCTGACCCAGTTTCCTGCACCTGATCCAGTTTCCAGTAGCTGACCTAGTTCCTGCACATGACCTAGTTCCTGCACCTGGCCTAGTTCCTGCACCTGACCTAGTTTCCTGCACCTGACCTAGTTCCTGCACCTGACCTAGTCCCTTCATCTGGCCTAGTTCCTGCACCTGGCCTAGTTCCTGCACCTGGCCTAGTTCCTGCACCTGGCCTAGTTCCTGCACCTGGCCTAGTTCCTGCACCTGACCCAGTTTCCTGCACCTGATCCAGTTTCCTGTAGCTGACCTAGTTTCTTGTAGCTGACCTAGTTCCTGCACATGACCTACTTTTCTGCACCTGACCTAGTTCCTGCACCTGGCCTAGTCCCTGCACCTGGCCTAGTTCTTGCACCTGATCTAGTTCCTGCACCTGACCTAGTTTCCTTCACCTGACCTAGTTTCCTGCCCCTGACCTAGTTCATGTACCTGACCTAGTTTCCCGCACTTGACCTAATTTCCTGCACCTAACCTAGTTCCTGCACCTGACCTAGTTCCTGCATCTGACCTAGTTCCTGAACCTCAGTTTACTGCACGCGACCTTATTCGTGTGATTTCTGCATATGAGATGCATTCCAGAATCCAGATCCCTTCAGAGGCATTAATTTATTCCCTTGCAGGGCCTTCAATCGTGCACCACAATTATATATCTCAGTCATTCTACTCCCATGAGAATGCAGGTTCACGGCTCTCCCTTCATAGGGATGATTCTTGTTTCAGTCTTTCATCCCTTTTCATGTTTTTATTTGCATTTATACCCTTCAAAATGTAGTTATGTCCTTTCTAACAAATATATGTGCTTTCCAATAAATTTACGTCCTTTCCAATAAAATTGTCATTTTCAATAAATTTGTCCTTTTTTTTCAATAAATTTATGCCGTATCAATAAATTTATGTCCTTTCTCAAATACGGAGATTAGAAGTGTAATGCACAGTTTACAAGAGACCTTATCAACAACATAATAGTATGGTTTTAGGATTTGTGATACTTATACTTCTTGATATAAATGAAAGCAGTCTATTAGCCTAATTACAAACACTCCAGAACTGCTGTCTTGGCCTCACATTCTATCTAACCATGACTCAAGTTATCTTCACTGGGATAAGGCGCTATATTGTCCTGTACAAGAGCTACTGATAACCTAAATTATACATGTAACATTAGCAAAGATACGTGTATTATCGGTGGACGCTTTGCATTAACGGTATATAATATCGACAAGGTGATAAGACACGTGTACAACACCTGGATATCTTTATTGACGTTCCGCCTGCCCAGCAGGCTTCTTGAAACAAATACAGAGGCGACTCTTGAACTGGAGAGAGCGGAACAACTGGAGAGGAACTTTTGAAGTTGTACAGTTCTGAACTGAATACCTGTAATTACTGTATAGGTGCACGGTTTTGAACATCTGAAATTATTGTACAGGTGTACAGTTCTAAACTGAACACATGAAATTTATTGTACAGATGCACAATTCTGAACTGAACATCTGTAATTTTTTTCCACTGTCTGCAGAAATATAGGCTGCTTCTGTACTAGTTTGAAAATGCCTGTTGTGCAGGTGAGACGTCGCCCAGTGAAGATACCCTGCTGTGGCTCAGTGAAGATACCCTGCTGTGGCCCAGTGAAGATATCCTGCTGTGGCCCAGTGAAGATACCCTGCTGTGGCCCAGTGAAGATATCCTGCTGTGGCCCAGTGAAGATACCCTGCTGTCGCCCAGTGAAGATACCCTGATGTGGCCCAGTGAAGATACCCTGCTGTGGCCCAGTGAAGATACCCTGCTGTGGCTCAGTGAAGATATCCTGCTGTGGCCCAGTGAAGATACCCTGCTGTGGCTCAGTGAAGATATCCTGCTGTGGCCCAGTGAAGATACCCTGCTGTGGCTCAGTGAAGATATCCTGCTGTGGCCCAGTGAAGATACCCTGCTGTGGCTCAGTGAAGATATCCTGCTGTGGCCCAGTGAAGATACCCTGCTGTGGCCCAGTGAAGATACCCTGCTGTCGCCCAGTGAAGATACCCTGCTGTGGCCCAGTGAAGATACCCTGCTGTCGCCCAGTGAAGATACCCTGCTGTGGCCCAGTGAAGATACCCTGCTGTCGCCCAGTGAAGATACCCTGCTGTGGCCCAGTGAAGATACCCTGCTGTGGCTCAGTGAAGATACCCAGCTGTGGCCCAGTGAAGATACCCTGCAATGGCCCAGCGAAGATATCCTGCTGTGGTCCAGTGAAGATACCCTGCTGTGGCCCAATGAAGATACCCTGCTGTGCCCCAGTGAAGATACCCTGCTGTGGCCCAGTGAAGATACCCTGCTGTGGCCCAGTGAAGATACCCTGCTGTGGCCCAGCGAAGATACCCTGCTGTGGCCCAGTGAAGATACCCTGCTGTGGCCCAGTGAAGATACCCTGCTGTGGCCCAGTGAAGATACCCTGCTGTGGTCCAGCGAAGATACCCTGCTGTGGCCCAGTGAAGATACCCTGCTGTGGCCCAGTGAAGATACAGTGCTGTGGCCCAGTGAAGATACCTTGCTGTTACCCAGTGAAGATACCCTGCTGTCGCCCAGTGAAGATACCTTGCTGTTACCCAGTGAAGATACCCTGCTGTCGCCCAGTGAAGATACCCTGCTGTTACCCAGTGAAGATACCCTGCTGTCGCCCAGTGAAGATACCCTGCTGTCACCCAGTGAAGATACCCTGCTGTGGCCCAGTGAAGATACCCTGCTGTGACCCAGCGAAGATACCCTGCTGTGGCCCAGTGAAGATACCCTGCTGTGGCCCATTGAAGATACCCTGCTGTGGTCCAGTGAAGATACAGTGCTGTGGCCCAGTGAAAATACCCTGCTGTGACCCAGTGAAGATACCCTGCTGTGGCCCAGTGAAGATACCCTGCTGTCGCCCAGTGAAGATACCCTGCTGTCGCCCAGTGAAGATACCCTGCTGTCGCCCAGTGAAGATACCCTGCTGCTACCCAGTGAAGATACCCTGCTGTGGCCCAGTGAAGATACCCTGCTGTCGCCCAGTGAAGATATCCTGCTGTCGCCCAGTGAAGATACCCTGCTGTGGCCCAGTAAAGATACCCTGCTGTCGCCCAGTGAAGATACCCTTCTGTGGTCCAGTGAAGATACCCTGCTGTTGCCCAGTGAAGATATCCTGCTGCCGCCCAGTGAAGATACCCTGCCGTCGCCCAGTGAAGATACCCTGCCGTCGCCCAGTGAAGATACCCTGCTGTCGTCCAGGACGATACCCTGCTGTCGCCCAGTGAAGATACCCTGCTGTCGCCCAGTGAAGATACCCTGCTGTCGTCCAGGAAGATACCCTGCTGTCACACAGTGAAGATACCCTGCTGTTGCCCAGTGACAGTACCCTGCTGTCACAGTGAAGATACCCAGCTGTCACCCAGTGAAGATACCCAGCTGTCACCCAGTGAAGATACCCAGCTGTCACCCGGTGAAGATACCCAGCTGTCACCCGGTGAAGATACCCAGCTGTCACCCGGTGAAGATACCCAGCTGTCACCCGGTGAAGATACCCAGCTGTCACCCGGTGAAGATACCCAGCTGTCACCCGATGAAGATACCCAGCTGTCACCCAGTGAAGATACCCTGCTGTCACCCGGTGAAGATACCCAGCTGTCGCCCGGTGAAGATACCCTGCTGTCACCCGGTGAAGATACCCTGCTGTCACCCGGTGAAGATACCCAGCTGTCGCCCGGTGAAGATACCCAGCTGTCACCCGGTGAAGATACCCAGCTGTCACCCGGTGAAGATACCCAGCTGTCACCCGGTGAAGATACCCAGCTGTCACCCGGTGAAGATACCCAGCTGTCACCCGGTGAAGATACCCAGCTGTCACCCAGTGAAGATACCCTGCTGTCACCCGGTGAAGATACCCAGCTGTCGCCCGGTGAAGATACCCAGCTGTCACCCAGTGAAGATACCCTGCTGTCACCCGGTGAAGATACCCAGCTGTCGCCCGGTGAAGATAACCTGCTGTCACCCAGTGAAGATACCCAGCTGTCGCCCTGTGCAAACTTATTAATGCATATAAATTCAGGAATAAAATCTCGTTACAAATTAAGCAAAGATTTTCCATTAAATTAATATTACTAAAAATTACGGAATAGACACACTCTCAACTCATTATAGAACTTAAGTACTAATTTTTGCCTTATCGTTTTAATATAATAATATTCAGTGAGTGTGGAGAAATTTAATCTGCTCGGGAGAGCAAAAAAATTGCCTAGTGAAAATAAGAACTAAAATACTCAGCATAACTCAGAATTTTCATTAGTATTTTGCGGATTATGTTTTTTTTTTATCTTCCAAACGCATATGAAATAGTACATATCTGCAAACCTGGAGAAATATTATATGTATATTGCGTTCTACACCATATTAAAAAAAAGGCATAAAAGTTACTTTTTTTAGTTTTAGGAATTCAACAAACCCCCTATTTTCAATTTATAACGCATCAACATGGAATTTTTTGGTCTCTGTTTTACCGCAGACAGATGCGTTTCTTCTGTTACAAGAGCGTACTCTCACAGAGACTGAGCCGTATGAATGCAAAAGTCACGATGAAAGTACTTACGAGGATGTGGAGAAGCGAGCAGTACACCCTAGATCACGGCTGAGCGGTGACTGCCGCCTCTCTCTCTAACACTTACCTACACAACCTTCGCTTTCCCGCCAAAAATTGCGTCTGCGCACCTGAACTTCCGGCAGCGGCATGTACTGAAGAGTAAGTCATGATTAGCTATCCCCTGAGGGATATCTTTAAGTGCTTGCAGGAATTAGGTATCTCCTAAGGGGTACTTGTAAATGCTTGCAATAATTAGATATCTCCAAAGGGTTACCTTCAAGTGCTTGCAAGAATCACGTATCCCCTAAGCCCTAAGGGATATAGATAGCTCCTAAGGGATTCCTTTAAGTTCTTGTAATAATCAGGTATCCCCGAAAGGGTGGGGGCAGCAGACCTTCAAGCGATTGCCAGATTTCTTTTTCCTTCCTCTGCCATAATTTCGTTTTTATTTGGTTCATAATTCGAGAAGGCTTCATCGGCTTTAAATTTTCAGCGCTTACATCCGGTAACCGGGACAAAAAAAAAATCCTTGAACAATTGGCGTGTTCAGGTGTCCTATGGCCAAAGTTGCATAACCCAGTCCAAGATTCCTGCAACAACTCCTATAGCTTCCATTAAAAACTTTGCAGCCTAGCTTCAAACGTTCGGAAACGTTGCTTTTTAATTCGACAACAGCGTCGATCTAGCAGGGTTCCCCGGAGTGGTCAATATCCACACCTAAGAGTCGATGGGACTATCGGAGGGGTCGATCAGTAAGTTTATTTAGGTACACATACAGTTACACAGATTATCATACATAGCAGCATATGTGTAGATTACATAGCATAACCCAAAAAAAGATCAGACAAAATGATTTACGTCCATAGGGGTCCTTGTGATAAGTATTATTTATATATAAAAGTTAAAACAGGTAAGTAATTTAACTGTTTAGTTATAATATAAAAGGTGATATACTAGGGGTAAGGTAAATTAAGTTATTTACATTATTAAAGATAGAATCAGATCACAGTACATGTATGTTATATAAGAAATCACTCTCTTATAAGTGGCAGGGGGTCAAAACGGGTTAGTATTTGGTTGCAGTTGGTTTTAGCCATGCAAATGAGATTCCAATTAAGCAGAGGATTATTATTATTATAATTATCACAGGGAGCGCTAACCCCGTAGGGATTATACAGCGCCTGTGTGGAGGGGGTGGAAGACGTTTTGGCTCAATTCAGGGAACAGGAGCACAGATCCAGAATGAAATGTAAGAGGATGGTGACCTATGACTATAACTCACCAGACATCAACCATATATCAGTGTCCTTGAACATTAAAATGGTATAAAATACAGACAAGTTGTTAGGTAAGACACATATGCAACAGTTAGGTATCTTTATTTCGAAACGTTTCGCCTACACAGTAGGCTTCTTTAGTCGAGTACAGAGAAGTTGATAGAAGCAGAAGAGACTTGAAGACGATGTAATCAGTCCCTCCCCCTTAAAGTTTTGAGGTGGTCAGTCCCTCAGTCTGGAGAAGAGCATTGTTCCAAAGTCATATTGTTTCAGACTTTGGAACAATGCTCTTCTCCAGACTGAGGGACTGACCACCTCAAAACTTTAAGGGTGATGGACTGATTACATCGTCTTCAAGTCTCTTCTGCTTCTATCAACTTTTCTGTACTCGACTAAAGAAGCCTACTGTGTAGGCGAAACGTTTCGAAATAAAGATACCTAACTGTTGCATATGTGTCTTACCTAACATCAGTGTCCTTGTTGACGCTCGTCACATCCTTCCCATGAATAATATCAACAATTTCAGTATTGTAAGAAATTGTGAGGGGATTTTTTACGATTACACAATCTCGAATTAACTTTCCACCCACACACTGGAGTCTACCTGGAGGTTATTCCGGGGGTCAACGCCCCCGCGGCCCGGTCCACGACCAGGCCTCCCTGTGGATCAGGGCCTGATCAACCAGGCTGTTACTGCTGGCCGTACGTAGTCCACTGGGGAGAACTCTCGACACAAAAATTATAACTTATTGATGTTACTGTATCTTGGAGACTAGTGCGACTTTAGGGACACTGGACTTTAGGGACACTGGACTTTAGGGACACTGGACTTTAGGGACACTGGTCGCTAACAACGTCCCTCTTTCAATGCCTACCGTCTCAGCTCCCCAAATTAACATCGGGACCCTGGATTAGGATCATATGATTCCAGTATATTATGAAAATTTACGCCAATAAATATGGCGAATATAGTGGACTGTAATGATAAAGACGTTATTTGGGCTTGATTTCAAGTATTTTTTTAAGCTACTTATTTTCAAATTATTCAAACAATTTCAGATAACAAATTAATACTTACCTATTTAAAACATTGGTTGCATATCCTAACGCCTCCCGACAGAAAGGCAACCTAATACTGGCCAATACCTAACTACCTTACCTGTTGTGTGTGGGGGTTAATACATACTGGGAGGAGTACAGTTGTTATTATTATAATCAAAAAGAGGATTATTATTATAATCAAGGGGGAGTACTAAACCCGTAGGATTGTGTAGCGCCTGTGGGGAATATGTGGAAGGTATTCAGGCTTAATTCAGGGAACTGGAGCACAGATCCAATTCCCTAGATCAAGAGCCCCTCACCAGCATCAAGGAATCTTCTTTGAGGGGA
The DNA here is from genome assembly GCF_038502225.1 of Cherax quadricarinatus. Taxonomy (NCBI): domain Eukaryota; kingdom Metazoa; phylum Arthropoda; class Malacostraca; order Decapoda; family Parastacidae; genus Cherax; species Cherax quadricarinatus. The sequence continues at coordinate 409,620 of NC_091321.1, read as the reverse complement.
AAAGAGGAGAAGTACAGTAATTATTGGATGATACATGTGGTAGGCAATGTGGCATCTCCAGTTACGCTTCCCGTTTTTTATCCATATCATCCTTTATGATTACTTTTCATTATATATCTGTGCCCTTCCAGATGTAATTCCTCTTTATTTATCTTGTATGGAAATAATTCCGCCGATAATATTTCCATTGGCCATGATTACACTAAAATATTCACTAACTCACCGACCTGTTCTCCCCCTACGCTATCTTTGTTTCTTCTCCGTAACGTTTACTTTGTACATATATATTTATTTAAATTTAGTGATATTTCTAGGTGTGTAATACATTTTCCTTATCAGAATATTATTTTTTCAATGTTGCAATAATTACATTTTAATTAACTGATACAATAAATAAGGAAATATAGGGAACATATTGGTTCCCCCTGCGACTTATCACCTTTCAAAAGTTACATAAACATTGCACACCTTCATAATTACATTACCATCACTTCCCTATCAAATACTACACACACATATCTTTGGAAAATTATCAAAATTTTCAGTTATGTTAAATCTTATATTTGTCATAATTTAAATATCGCATTTTTATGAAATTATCTATTATTTTTATTCGTAGTACCATTAAAATACTATTTATTAAAGTATTTTCATATGTCTGGGGGTCGATGAACAATCTGAAACTTCATGAAGGAGTTGATGGGCTGAAGACTGAGAGTGAGAGTCAAGTATGTGGGAACACATCTGCCTAATTTGTGTGTAAAATACTGACTTTTTCGTTTTATTCCCTTTAAATCACATTTCATACATCTGAACCTATCTCTCCCGAATGATTTCGGTATTTAATGTCCGAGGAATGGTGCAGCCTGGAGAGTACCCAATAAATTTTGTTTGTGCGCAGGTAAGTTTGTCAATATATCAAATTAATTAAAAAAGTTTTGACTTCAAAACTGTTTTTTTTTTTTTAATAAATGGGAGGTTTGAATTAGATTTCGTTTGTGTTTGTCCTAATTTGCCATTTTTCTTAAATTGTGATATTAAGTTGCACCTTGTGAATGTCTCTTCTGATTCACTGTCGCTATCAACTTATGCCGCACTCTGCACTATTCCAATAGCGTGCATTGAGATACAGGAGAATGTGAATGTTATGCAATACAGGTTTAACTTTCTCTGGTCGTACAACGACTGTAACACATCAAGTTCGCTTGTATCTTCCTCTCTGAAAAGAGAGAATAATTAAGTCAAATTTATCCCGTTTTTGGGAGTTTTATCAGAGACCTAGTTCATTAACTGATATGGGCCGCCTTTTTTCAGAATTTTAGTTCTCTCTTCTAGGCAGATGCCTTTCAGATTACCCTTAGATGATAATTATTATTATTATTATTATTATTATTATTATTATTATTATTATTATTATTATTATTATTATTATTATTATTATTATTATTATTATTATTTAGCAGTAATTTTATATTCCGTGTTGCTGTTCCTATGTAATAATGCTTCTGGTCAGCTTTAAGTTTTCACTGGTAAACTGTTCTCGTTTTCATTTTATTAAACAAATTATGGTTTCATAAAATTGGAGAATCATTTATTTTATGAATCATAAGTCAGTGTTTGACTTGGATGGGTTATGCTAGGTTAAAAATCTACAGAAAAATTCCATTATGTATCTGTGATATCCACTATTCCTTCTTGGCGTGCATTGAGGTAGAGCAGGTTGAGCTTGTCAAGTACAGGGATAAGTTTTTCGAATCGCACAGCGACCGTAATACATCTAGAAAAATAAAGAGGCACAATACCTTGAATGGAGCAATACACAAATACACATAGAAACCACGACGTTTCTCCCCGACTTGGGCTATTAATCAGTCACATCGTGTGACTAGCTAATGGTCCATTTCCGACCGTAACGTCGAAATGAATCTAGTTATAACTGTGTTCACACAGTAAGTTCCTATGGTGACAATCAGGTGTACGTTACCTAGAACATCCTGGTTTCTCGTGAATTGTAACAAATGAACCTCTCAGTGTTTCGATGACTTTGTACATTCCTAGGAAAATAAAGAGAGGAAATATTAATAACTGGAATATGTAATCCTTTGGAAAATCAAAATAGACAAAAAAAATAAAAAGATTACTCAAACATAAAATGCACGAATATGAATTATCGCTTAATTGAATCAAATAATGAAAAAAAAGTAAAACAAATTGAAAATGTGAATCAAAGATACGACATAAACAATGCAAAGGTTTCTCCAGGTATGAGGCAGCCCGTGCCACCGTAGTCTGGCTGTGGCCACCTGGGGTCCACCGTAGTCTGGCTGTGGCCACCTGGGGTCCACCGTAGTCTGGCTGTGGCCACCTGGGGTCCACCGTAGTCTGGCTGTGGCCACCTGGGGTCCACCGTAGTCTGGCTGTGGCCACCTGGGGTCCACCGTAGTCTGGCTGTGGCCACCTGGGGTCCACCGTAGTCTGACTGTGGCCACCTGGGGTCCAAAGTGATGGAAGATTTGCTGGAATTTTTAATCCGGAGTGTTAGCCACCCAGGGATAACCCAGAAAAGTCAGTGCATTACTGGAGACTGTCTTGTTTCCATTGGGGTCCTTCAATTTTGTCCCCCAAGATGCACCCCACAATAGTGGTCTAATACCCAGGTATTGATGTAGAGGTGAAGATTGAGGCAGCTCACTCTAAGACTGAGATCGTGACACCGGTGGTAAAATAAGCATGAACCCTAGTGAGGAATGCACATCAACACACTGGGCAGTGTAGTAGAACACTAATGCTGAACTGAGTGAACAGTTATGAGACGGTGAACCCAGCTCGTCAGAGATCCAGGAGATGCAAGGATTCGACGGGCCGACAGAGCAGAAAAGCAAACCTACCAGAATGTCAGACTCACACATGTGGCGTTGATTGTCACAGTTGAACATAAAGTGGGGTAGAATATATCACTCAAGACTTTCTGCCAAAGTTTAAGTAGCCCGTCCAGTCCTTCCAGGTTCCACCGACCCACTGAAAACACTCGACCTGTGGCAGAAAAAATACACACAGCAGCAGTTACCGCCTCGACAGTCTACTTCCCTCACTCAGTAAGCTATTTAAAGACGGATGTGAGAAAATAAATTATAACTTTCTTAAAACTTGGAACACAGAATCAAGACAGGTAACAACTGAAAAAATGAGTAATATAGTAAACAATCATAGGAATGAATACTCACACTCGTCAGAGCCAGGGGAAAAGCTCCATTATGTAAAATGTTATTACCGCTCATTAGAGTTTTCTCGACTTGTTGACAGGAGGAGGGAACGAAAGATACGACTTGACTTGTGTTGGTATGATGGGTGGAGGTGGTGTGATGGGTGGTGGTGGTGTGATGGGTGGAGGTGGTGTGATGGGTGGAGGTGGTGTGATGGGTGGTGGTGGTGTGATGGGTGGTGGTGGTGTGATGGGTGGAGGTGGTGTGATAGGTAGAGGTGGTGTGATGGGTGGTGGTGGTGTGATGGGTGGAGGTGGTGTGATGGGTGGTGGTGGTGTGATGGGTGGAGGTGGTGTGATGGGTGGTGGTGGTGTGATGGGTGGAGGTGGTGTGATGGGTGGTGGTGGTGTGATGGGTGGAGGTGGTGTGATAGGTGGAGGTGGTGTGATGGGTGGTGGTGGTGTGATGGGTGGTGGTGGTGTGATGGGTGGTGGTGGTGTGATGGGTGGTGGTGGTGTGATGGGTGGTGGTGGTGTGATGGGTGGTGGTGGTGTGATAGGTGGTGGTGGTGTGATGGGTGGAGGTGGTGTGATGGGTGGAGGTGGTGTGATGGGTGGTGGTGGTGTGCTGGGTGGTGGTGGTGTGATGGGTGGTGGTGGTGTGATGGGTGGTGGTGGTGTGATGGGTGGTGGTGGTGTGATGGGTGGTGGTGGTGTGATAGGTGGTGGTGGTGTGATGGGTGGAGGTGGTGTGATGGGTGGTGGTGGTGTGATGGGTGGTGGTGGTGTGATGGGTGGAGGTGGTGTGATGGGTGGTGGTGGTGTGATGGGTGGTGGTGGTGTGATGGGTGGTGGTGGTGTGATGGGTGGTGGTGGTGTGATAGGTGGTGGTGGTGTGATGGGTGGAGGTGGTGTGATGGGTGGAGGTGGTGTGATGGGTGGTGGTGGTGTGATGGGTGGTGGTTGTGTGATGGGTGGTGGTGGTGTGATGGGTGGTGGTGGTGTGATGGGTGGTGGTGGTGTGATGGGTGGTGGTGGTGTGATAGGTGGTGGTGGTGTGATGGGTGGAGGTGGTGTGATGGGTGGAGGTGGTGTGATGGGTGGTGGTGGTGTGATGGGTGGTGGTTGTGTGATGGGTGGTGGTGGTGTGATGGGTGGTGGTGGTGTGATGGGTGGTGGTGGTGTGATGGGTGGTGGTGGTGTGATGGGTGGTGGTGGTGTGATGGGTGGTGGTGGTGTGATGGGTGGTGGTGGTGTGATGGGTGGTGGTGGTGTGATGGGTGGTGGTGGTGTGATGGGTGGTGGTGGTGTGATGGGTGGAGGTGGTGTGATGGGTGGTGGTGGTGTGATGGGTGGTGGTGGTGTGATGGGTGGTGGTGGTGTGATGGGTGGTGGTGGTGTGATGGGTGGAGGTGGTGTGATGGGTGGTGGTGGTGTGATGGATGGAGGTGGTGTGATGGGTGGAGGTGGTGTGATGGGTGGAGGTGGTGTGATGGGTGGAGGTGGTGTGATGGGTGGTGGTGGTGTGATGGGTGGTGGTGGTGTGATGGATGGAGGTGGTGTGATGGGTGGAGGTGGTGTGATGAGTGAAGGTGGTGTGATGGGTGGTGGTGGTGTGATGGATGGAGGTGGTGTGATGGGTGGAGGTGGTGTGATGGGTGGAGGTGGTGTGATGGGTGGTGGTGGTGTGATGGGTGGTGGTGGTGTGATGGGTGGTGGTGGTGTGATGGGTGGTGGTGGTGTGATGGGTGGAGGTGGGATTATGGGTGGAGGTGGTGTGATGGGTGGAGGTGGTGTGATGGGTGGAGGTGGTGTGATGGGTGGAGGTGGTGTGATGGGTGGTGGTGGTGTGATGGGTGGAGGTGGGATTATGGGTGGAGGTGGTGTGATGGGTGGAGGTGGTGTGATGGGTGGAGGTGGTGTGATGGGTGGAGGTGGTGTGATGGGTGGTGGTGGTGTGATGGGTGGAGGTGGGATTATGGGTGGAGGTGGTGTGATGGGTGGAGGTGGTGTGATGGGTGGAGGTGGTGTGATGGGTGGAGGTGGTGTGATGGGTGGTGGTGGTGTGATGGGTGGAGGTGGGATTATGTGTGGAGGTGGTGTGATGGGTGGAGGTTGGGTTATGAGTGAAGGTGGTGTGATGGGTGAGGGTGGTGTGAACCAGGTTGCTGGCCAACCTAGTTCACAAGCCATGTTTCTCCCGGTAGTGTAATCGAGTCCTGCTGACTGTGATCTTTATATATATGTCGTGCTGAATAGGTAAAAATTGGTCAGTTAGCAAGAACTCATTTAAAATTAAGTCCTTTCTAAAATTTTCTCATATACGCTTAAAAATATATTTTTTTCATCTTGTTAATGTAAACATTAATAATGTTGTACCAAAATAACCTTAAATAACTTACCTAACCTTATAACAATCGCAATTTAATTTAGCCTGATCCAACTAAATATATTTTAGATAAGCTTACAATAATTTAATAATAAACAAACACAAGGAAATATATTTTTTCGTTAGGTTCAAAATGACTTTTGGGAAATTATTGCATTCACAAATTTTTGCTTGCCTTATTCGGCAAGAAGATCGTTGCTATTTAAGCCCAAATCGCAAGATTTACCTCTTCGACACGACACACACACACGCACACACACACACACACACACACTCATTAGGAGGAAGACAACAGTCAAGGACCAGGTGATAAGGCTGAGGAAAGAAGGTGGAGAACTCACAAGAAACGTTCAAGAGGTATATGAGGAGCTCAACATGAGATTTAAGGAAGTATTTACAGTGGAGACAGGAAGGCCTCTGGAGGGACAGACCAGATGGGGACACCAGCAAGGAATACACCAACAAGTGTTGGACGACATACATACAGATGAGGAGGAGGTGAAGAAACTGCTAAGGGACATCGATACCTCAAAGGCTGTGGAAAATTGCATTTATCTGAATGTAACTCATTATGTACATAACAGTAAATGATAACAAAGATAATTATTACTTATCAGAGCTACATAGACAAGTAGGAATTTGGGACACCTAGGTCACAAAAATGTCCCCCTTCGATACCTACAACTGTCATATCCACAAGTTGCTCTAGACCTATTAATTACAAATGAAATATACATCATCAGGAATTCTGGTAAATATATAAATTTGTGGACTGTATATTAAAATTAATAAATGATTATATATATATATATATATATATATATATATATATATATATATATATATATATATATATATATATATATATATATATATATATATATATATACAATTTACATAACAGAAGGAGAATATATCTTAATATCACTCACCAATTTGACTGGAGATTAATGTGTATCATACTCGGAAAACCTCACTGTCTATCTATGAAAATAACACTGGCCAGAGTTACAACATAAGACTTATCTGAGGTTCCTGGAGCTGTCTTGTCCAGTCGCCTGATATCTCAAGTTATGCAGGAATGCACATCCAACAATTTCGGCTCCTATTTGAGAGGTGTCAGCCCAATTTTAACCTCTAGAGCACGAAAATTCTTCTTATTTCACTACCGTTTATGTTGACCAGTTCAAACACAATGGCGAGTCTCGTCTGCGCAGGCGCAGGCTTCCCATTTTTTATAACATAAATTTTATTAAATACAGTATGGCCATCTATTTACGTATAACTACTGTATTTCTGGAAAATATATACAGTATTTTCCACAAAGGCAATGGGACCAGACAACATCTCCCCGTGGGTCCTTAGAGAGGGAGCGGATATGCTGTGAGTGCCACTTACCACAATCTTCGATATGTCCCTGGAAACTGGGCAACTACCTGAGGTATGGAAGATGGCAAATGTAGTTCCCATTTTTAAAAAAGGAGACAGAAAAGAGGCACTAAACTATACACCCGTGTCATTGACGTATATAGTATGCAAAGTTATGGAGAAGATTATCAGGAGGAGAGTGGTGGAGCACCTGGAACGGAACAGGAGTATAAATGCCAACCAGCACGGATTCACGGAAGGCAAATCCTGTGTCACAAACCTTCTGGAGTTTTATGATAAAATAACAGAAGTAAGACACGAGAGAGAGGGGTGGGTTGATTGCATCTTCTTGGACTGCAAGAAGGCCTTTGACACAGTTCCTCACAAGAGATTAGTGCAGAAGCTAGAGCATCAGGCGCATATAACAGGAAGGGCACTGCAATGGATCAGAGAATACCTGACAGGGAGGCAACAACGAGTCATGGTACGTAATGATGTATCACAGTGGGCACCTGTGACGAGCGGGGTCCCACAGGGGTCGGTCCTAGGACCAGTGCTATTTTTGGTATATGTGAACGACATGACGGAAGGGTTAGACTCAGAAGTGTCCCTGTTTGCAGATGATGTGAAGTTAATGAGGAGAATTAAATCTGATGAGGACCAGGCAGGACTTCAAAGAGACCTGGACAGACTGGACACCTGGTCCAGCAAATGGCTTCTCGAATTTAATCCTGCCAAATGCAAAGTCATGAAGATAGGGGAAGGGCACAGAAGACCACAGACAGAGTATAGGCTAGGTGGCCAAAGACTGCAAACCTCACTCAAGGAGAAAGATCTTGGGGTGAGTATAACACCGAGCATGTCTCCGGAAGCACACATCAATCAGATAACTGCTGCAGCATATGGGCGCCTGGCAAACCTGAGAACAGCATTCCGATACCTTAGTAAGGAATCATTCAAGACACTGTACACCGTGTATGTCAGGCCCATACTGGAGTATGCAGCACCTGTTTGGAACCCGCACTTGATAAAGCACGTCAAGAAAATAGAGAAAGTACAAAGGTTTGCGACAAGGTTAGTTCCAGAGCTAAGGGGAATGTCCTATGAAGAAAGATTAAGGGAAATCGGCCTGACGACACTGGAGGACAGGAGGGTCAGGGGAGACATGATAACGACATATAAAATGCTGCGTGGAATAGACAAGGTGGACAAAGACAGGATGTTCCAGGGAGGGGACACAGAAACAAGAGGCCACAATTGGAAGTTGAAGACACAAATGAGTCAGAGAGATAGTAGGAAGTATTTCTTCAGTCATAGAGTTGTAAGGCAGTGGAATAGCCTAGAAAATGACGTAGTGGAGGCAGGAACCATACACAGTTTTAAGACGAGGTTTGATAAAGCTCATGGAGCGGGGAGAGAGAGGGCCCAGTAGCAACCGGTGAAGAGGCGGGGCCAGGAGCTAGGACTCGACCCCTGCAACCACAAATAGGTGAGTACAAATAGGTGAGTACACACACACACAGTACAGGGGGAGGAGGGGTCGCACTGCTCATAAAAAAACCGATGGGGATTTGAGGAAATGGAAGGCATGAACGTGATTGGAGAAAGAGACTACACAGTAGGTACAATTCAGTCTGGAGAACATAAAGTAGTCATTGGAGTGATGTATAACCCACCACAGAACTGCAGGAGGCCTAGAGAGGAGTACGAAGAAAACAACAGAGCGATGGTGGACACACTGGCTGAGGTGGCAAGAAGAGCTCACTCGAGCAGAGCAAAGTTACTGGTAATGGGCGATTTCAACCACAGGGAGATAGACTGGGAAAACCTGGAGCCACATGGGAGTCCCGAAACATGGAGAGCCAAGATGATGGACGTGGTACTTGAAAACCTCATGCATCAACATGTCAGGGACACTACCAGAGAGAGAGGGGAGGATGAGCCAGCAAGACTGGATCTTGTATTCACCCTGAGCAGTTCAGACATTGAGGACATCACTTACGAGAGGCCCCTTGGAGCTAGCGATCACGTGGTTCTGAGTTTTGATTTTATAGTAGAGTTACAAGTGGAGAAGGTAACAGGAATTGAATGGGAAAAGCCAAACTATAAAAGGTGGAACTACACAGGTATGAGGAACTTCCTGCAAGTGGTTCAGTGGGACAGAAAAATGGTAGGAAAATCAGTAAACCAGATGATAGAATATGTAGCAACAAAGTGCAAGGAGGCAGAGGAAAGGTTTGTTCCCAAGGGAAACAGAAATAATAGGAAGACCAAAGCGAGTCCTTGGTTTACCCGAAAGTGTAGGGAGGCAAAAACTAAGTGCACCAGAGAATAGAAAAGGTACAGGAGGCAAAGGACCCAGGAAAATAAGGAGATTAGTAGAAGAGCCAGAAACGAGTATGCACAGATAAGGAGGGAGGCCCAGCGACAATACGAAAACGACATAGCATCGAAAGTCAATGAGGAGAATTAAATCAGATGAGGATCAGCACGGATTCATAGAAGGCAAATCCTGTGTCACAAACCTTCTGGAGTTTTGTGATAATGTAACAGAAGTAAGACACGAGAGAGAGGGGTGGGTTGATTGCATTTTCTTGGACTGCAAGAAGGCTTTCGACACAGTTCCTCACAAGAGACTAGTGCAGAAACTAGAGGATCAGGCGCGTATAACAGGAAGGGCACTGCAATAGATCAGAGAATATCTGACAGGGAGGCAACAACTAGTCATGGTACGGGATGAGGTATCACAGTGGGCACCTGTGACGAGCGGGGTCCCACAGGGGTCCGTCCCAGGACCAGTGCTATTTCTCGTATATGTGATAAGATAAGATTTCGTTCGGATTTTTAACCCCGGAGGGTTAGCCACCCAGGATAACCCAAGAAAGTCAGTGCGTCATCGAGGACTGTCTAACTTATTATCATTGGGGTCCTTAATCTTGTCCCCCAGGATGCGACCCACACCAGTCGACTAACACCCAGGTACCTATTTGCTGCTAGGTGAACAGGACAACAGGTGTAAGGAAACGTGTCAAAATGTTTCCACCCGCCGGGAATCGAACCCGGGTCCTCCGTGTGTGAAGCGGGAGCTTTAGCCACCAGGCCACCGGGTCATGTGAATGACATGATGGAAGGGATAGACTCAGAGGTGTCCCTGTTTGCAGATGATGTGAAGTTAATGAGGAGAATTAAATCAGATGAGGACCAGACAGGACTTCAAAGAGACCTGGACAGGTTGGACATGTGGTCCAGCAACTGGCTTCTTGAATTCAACCCTGCCAAATGCAAAGTCATGAAGATCGGAGAAGGGCAAAGAAGACCGCAGACAGAGTACAGACTAGTTGGCCAAGGACTGCAAACCTCGCTCAAGGAGAAAGATCTTGGGGTGACCATAACACCGAGCATGTCTCCGGAGGCACACATCAACCAGATAACTGCTGCAGCATACTGGCGCCTGGCAAACCTGAGAATAGAGTTCCGATACATTAGTAAGGAATCGTTCAAGACACTGTACGCTGTGAACATCAGGCCCATACTGGAGTATGCAGCTCCAGTTTGGAACCCACACCTGGGCAAACACGTCATGAAATTAGAGAAAGTGCAAAGGTTTGCAACAAGGCTAGTTCCGGAGCTCAGGGGTATGTCCTACGAAGAAAGGTTGAGGGAAATCGGACTGACGACATTGGAGGACAGGCGGGTCAGGGGAGACGTGATAACGACATACAAAATACTGCGTGGAATAGATAAGGTAGGGAGAGACAGGTTGTTCCAGAGAGGGGACACAGAAACAAGGGGTCACAATTGGAAGCTGAAGACTCAGACGAGTCAGAGGGACGTTAGGAAGTATTTCTTCAGTCACAGAGTCGTCAGGAAGTGGAATAGCCTAACAAGTGATGTAGTGGAGACAGGAACCATACATAGCTTTAAGACGAGGTATGACAAAGCTCTGGAAGCAGAGAGAGAGAGGACCTAGTAGCGACCAGTGAAGAGGCGGGGCCAGGAGCTGTGTCTCGACCCCTGCAACCAAAATTAGGTGAGTACAATTAGGTGAGTACACGCACACACACACACAACATGCCACAACAGCAGAAAACAAGATAAAGAGATTAGAAGAGGAGCTGAGACATCTGAAACAGCATAGAGACAAAGATATTACAGAAGTAGCATCGGCAATAGCTACATCAGACACAAACAACGGGTCTGAAGGGAGCATGGAAACTAAACTGTATGCAGAGGTCCTGTCAAACCCACATGGGGCCAAAACAAAGACAGGGAGCACACTAGGACAAAATGTGAGGTTGGAAGACATTGAAGGAACTAGGACATGTGCAGGGACCTCACCAGACACCTGTGGGGGCCAGGAACAGGTGAGCAGGAAGGAGAAACCAAGGAGCATAGGGGCCATAGCTAGGGAAGGGACTGAAGGAAGGAACACTCCACGGAAAGGAACTAAAACACATCAGAGGATGCAATGGGAGTCACAGTGGGAGGTGGAAAGGGAGAGATCAATGTTTGTCTATGGGCTAGACGAAGCTAAAGGGGAAACTTATGATGAAAGAAAGCAGGAGGAGAAAAAAGCGATTGAAGGTATCATGAAGGTGATAGGCGAGGGGGAAATGACCCAGGTGGCAAATTTTCGGAGAATCGGGTGGTTCACAAAGAAAAGGAATCGGCCTCTCAAAGTAATTTTCAAGGCAGAATCAACCCGAACCATGATCCTGCAGGAGAAAGCACGGCTGAGAGGCAGACAGGAGTTCATGAGTGTGTACCTCGATCGAGACAGGACACAGGAGGAAAGGAAGACGATGAAAGAGAGAGTTCAGAAACGAAAGGAGAAATGGGAGGAAATGAAAAAGGAGAGCAGAATAACCCAGGAACAAGTGGAAGGACAAGCCCCCCCCCTAGAAGCACCTGCAGAAGGACCCCAGCCACGACACCCCCAAGGCAACTGAACAATCCAAACCAACCATCACACACTGATCCCTCTGTTCCCACCCCCCGCACCACAGTTACAGTATTAGAACAGAAGTTGAAGGTTTGGTACACAAATGCAGATGGATTAACGAATAAACATGAGGAATGGCAAGAAAGAATCAATGAGAAGTCCCCAGACATCATAGCAGTTACAGAAACAAAACTCATGGGGACAATAACAGATGCAATCTTCCCACCAGGATACCAGATCATGAGGAAAGATAGAAGGGGCAGAGGGGGAGGTGGGGTTGCTCTGCTAGTAAAAAACAGATGGAAATTCGAGAAAATGGAAGACATAGATGAGATGGGAGAAAGAGACTACATAGTAGGTACACTTCAGTCTGGGGAACACAAGGTGGTCATTGCAGTGATGTATAATCCACCACAGAACTGCAGGAGGCCAAGAGAGGAATATGAAGAGAGCAACAGAGCAATGGTGGACACACTTGCTGAGGTGGCAAGAAGAGCTCACTCCAGCAGAGCAAAGTTGCTGGTTATGGGGGATTTCAACCACAGGGAGAGTGACTGGGAAAACCTGGAGCCACATGGGGGTCCCGAAACATGGAGAGCCAAGATGATGGACGTGGTGCTGGAAAAACCTCATGCACCAACATGTTAAGGACACTACCAGAGTGAGAGGGGAGGATGAACCAGCAAGATTGGACCTTGTGTTCACCCTGGGCAGTTCAGACATTGAGGACATCACGTATGAGAGTCCCCTAGGAGCTAGCGACCACGTGGTTCTGTGCTTTGAATATATAGTAGAGCTGCAAGTGGAGAGAGTAACAGGAGTTGAATGGGAAAAGCCTGACTATAAAAGAGGGGAGTACATAGGGTTGAGGAACTTCCTGCAGGAGGTCCCGTGGGACAGAGAAATGGCAGGAAAGCCAGTAAATGAAATGATGGAATATGTAACAACAAAATGCAAGGAGGCAGTGGAAAGGTTTATTCCCAAGGGCAACAGAAACAACGGGAAGACCAGAACGAGCCCCTGGTTTACCCGACGGTGTAAGGAGGCAAAAACAAAGTGCAATAGAGAATGGAAAAAGTACAGAAGGCAGAGAACACACGAAAATAGGGAGATCAGTCGCAGAGCCAGGAACGAGTACGCACAGGTAAGGAGGGAGGCCCAGCGACAGTATGAAAATGACATAGCATCGAAAATCAAGACTGACCCGAAACTGTTGTATAGCCACATCAGGAGGAAGACAACAGTCAAAGACCAGGTGATCAGATTAAGGACAGAAGGGGGAGAACTCACAAGAAATGACCAAGAGGTATGTGAGGAGCTAAACAGGAGATTTAAGGAAGTTTTTACAGTAGAGACAGGAAGGGCTGTGGGAAGTGAGCACGGAAGGGAACATCAAGAGGGAATATACCACCAAGTGTTGGATGACATATGAACAACCGAGGAGGAGGTGAAGAAGCTGCTAAGTGACCTTGATACCTCAAAGGCGATGGGACTGGACATCTCCCCATGGGTCCTTAGAGAAGGAGCAGAGATGCTGTGCGTGCCTCTAACCACAATCTTCAACACATCCCTTGAAACTGAGCAACTACCTGAGAAATGGAAGACAGCAAATATAGTCCCCATATTTAAGAAAGGAAACAGAAACGAGGTGCTAAACTATGGACCTGTGTCTCTGACATGTATTGTGTGCAAAGTCATGGAGAAGATTATCAGGAGGAGAGTGGTCGAACACCTGGAAAGGAACAAGATTATAAATGAAAACCAGCATGGGTTTATGGAAGGCAAATCTTGTATCACAAACCTCCTGGAGTTTTATGACAAGGTAACGGAAGTAAGACACGAGAGAGAGAGGGGTGGGTTGATTGCATTTTCCTAGACTGCAGGGAGACCTTTGACACAGTTCCCCACAAGAGATTAGTGCAGAAGCTGGAGGATCAGGCGCATGTAACAGGGAGGGTACTGCAATGGATCAGGGAATACCTGACGGGGAGGCAGCAACGAGTCATGGTGCGTGAAGAGGTATCACAGTGGGCGCCTGTGACGAGCGGGGTCCCACAGGGGTCAGTTCTAGGGCCAGTGCTATTTTTGATATATGCGAACGACATGATGGAAGGAATAGACTCTGAAGTGTCCCTATTTGCCGATGATGTGAAGTTGATGAGAAGAATTAAATCGGATGAGGATGAGGCAGGACTGCAAAGAGACCTGGACAGGCTGGACATGTGGTCCAGAAACTGGCTTCTCGAATTCAATCCTGCCAAATGCAAAGTCATGAAGATTGGGGAGGGGCAAAAAAGACCGCAGACAAAGTATAGGCTAGGTGGACAAAGACTACAGACCTCACTCAGGGAGAAAGACCTCGGGGTGACCATAACACCGAGCACGTCACCGGAGGCACACATCAACCAAATAACTGCTGCAGCATACGGATGTCTGGCAAACCTGAGAATAGCGTTCCGATACATTAATAAGGAATCGTTCAAGACATTGTACACTGTGTATGTTAGGCCCATACTGGAGTATGCAGCACCAGTCTGGAACCCACACCTGGTCAAGCACGTCAAGAAGTTAGAGAAAGTAAAAAGGTTTGCAACAAGGCTAGTCCCAGAGCTCAGGGGGATGTCGTACGAGGAAAGGTTGAGGGAAATCGGACTGACGACACTGGAGGACAGAAGGGTCAGGGGAGACATGATAACGACATACAAGATACTGCGGGGAATAGACAAGGTGGACAGAGATAGGATGTTCCAAAGAGGGGACACAGGAACAAGGGGTCACAACTGGAAGCTGAAGACTCAGACGAGTCACAGGGACGTTAGGAAGTATTTCTTCAGTCATAGAGTCGTCAGGAAGTGGAATAGCCTGGCAAGTGAAGTAGTGGAGGCAGGAACCATACATAGTTTTAAGAAGAGGTATGATAAAGCTCAGGAAGCAGAGAGAGAGAGGACCTAGTAGCAATCAGTGAAGAGGCGGGGCCAGGAGCTGAGTCTCGACCCCTGCAACCACAATTAGGTGAGTACCTTTATTAATATGCACCGAAGTGGTTGGGTCACTTACTTCACCCCCCACTTATCCCTTTACCACACTGCATTCTTACCTATCCTTCTCCCCGTGAAGGTTCTCTGTACATTTTCTAGGTCAGCAATTTCACCTGCCTTGAAAGGTGCTGTTAGTGTGCAGCAATATTCCAGCCTAGATAGAACAAGCGAGCTGAAGAGTGTCATCATGGGCTTGGCATCCCTAGCTTTGAAGGTTCTCATTATCCATCCTGTCATTTTTCTAGCAGATGCGATTGATACAATGTTATGGTCCTTGAAGTCAATATTTGCACCAATAACTCATTACAGTTGTGACCGGGTGTGGAAGTGTAAATTGTTCATTACACTATAATTTGTTCATGATTGTAGCCATGTATAAACGTAAGTAACCATTCTTACAGTATTCATTACCTTTGTAACTTGTGAGTTCATTACCTTGTACCTAGTTCAGCCATCCAAACTTTGGGGCCCAGTCCCTGGATCCATTACGTACCTCTGTAATCTGTAAATACCTTTGTAACTTGTCATGATTGTGACTAGACCTACCCGGAGTTCATTACCTTTGTAATTTGTGAGTTCATTACCTTTGTAAATTGTGAATTCATTACCTCTGTAACTTGCTCAGCTATCAAAACTTTGGAGTCCAGTCCCTGGACCAATTATGTACCTCTGTAATCTTTTGACTACCGCCCACAGGATGGGTATGGGGTGCATAATAAACATATTAAACCTTGAAGTTGAGATCCTCCGACATGATCACTCCCAGGTCTTTGAAGTTGGTTTCTCGCTCTATTTTGTGGCCGGAATTTGTTTTGTACTCTGATGAAGTTTTAATTTCCTCGTGTTTACCATATCTGAGTAATTAAAATTTCTCATCGGTGAACTTCATATTGTTTTCTGCAGCCCATTGAAAGATTTGGTTGATGGCCGCCTGGAGCCTTGCAGTGTCTGCAATGGAAAACATAGGTTATTATACTGTCTATCTTATCTCCCTGATACATCCCATCAACTAACTACACGAATACCACCTGGTGGTTCACACTTACACTCACTCACCCATTTGACCATAAACAGAAATATTAATCTCAATCTTAAAATAATGAATCCTATGATACTCCAATACTGAAACTATGTACTGTGCCAAAACAAAAGCATTCACATTGCTAAACTCACAAACTAGTATTTAGTCACTTAGCCATAATACCAACTTACCTCATAATTTGTAATATTTTAAAATAAAGAATTAAACTAAGTCTGCCCGAAATGCCTAGCCATGCTAGGCGTTCTAGTGGTACACTCTGTAATCATTATTTAACTACATGTAAACCACACAACAACCAAATTCTGTAAATTCAACATTGTAATCTTTATAGAAAATAAACTTTGAATTTGAATTTGAATTTGAATCTCTGTTAACTTAACACTAGACAGGTGAAGAGTGGTAAATTTTAGTTATACATTATTTTTCATATTACAATAGTGAGGTAGCTAAAGTTTTACAGTAATAAAATTTGTAGTTGTGGTGTAGCATACAAAAATAACAGTATTACAATTAAGCACTATTTAAAGTAATACAGTTGTGCAGTTTTACGTATTTATTATACTATTGTCTGGGAAATGGAAAGTAACCTGGTTTGATCTTGGAAAGGAGAGGGTTAACTACAAATCCTCAGATCAAGAGCACTTCGTCAGCATCTAGGCACCTCCATGAAAGGTATAATCAGGGTCTATACATAATTTTAAGAATAAGTATAATAGAGCTCATAAAGTTAATTAAGTAAGTTTATTCAGGTATACACAAATACAGTTACATAGATTATCATACATAGCAGCATATGTGTAGGGAACCTTGGATAACCCAAAAAAGTCAAAGTGACTTATTTCCATTGGGATCCTTAGGATAGAGTGAACTCAGTAAAGACCAGTTAAAGACGAGCCAGAGATGAAACAACCTCTTTAAACACAAATAGGTGAAAACTGAGTACAAATATTTAAGTACTGAATATAAATGGGCAAGTACCGAGTAAAAATAGGCGAGTATCTATAACCCCCAGAAGGGTTTAAAGAGCGAGCGGTGTGACGTCAGACGTCAGGCTGGTGGTGGAGGTGGTGTTCCCCACCAGTCACCACCAAAACCCCCACAAACAAACGCTCATACTCGCTTTTATCTCCCCTTTGTCCTCCACCCCGCACATTTTATCTGTGTCTCCCATGCGTAGAGATACTGGGGGAGGGCGGGGGTCATGGCTGGCTGTGTGATATAGGTTTTACATGACAGAGTACTGTGCTGGTATCATATACGTGAGTGGCTGTGGGGTAGAGCTCTTAGTGCCATAGAGCTAGTGTTGACTTTGCTACTGATAATATTCATGTGTCAGCGGGTCCTGTGGTGCGTCATGGGTGTATTAACACTGTGCATAGCATGATAAAGCCACCCCTAGAGACAGGCTTGGTGTAT
Organism: Cherax quadricarinatus; assembly: GCF_038502225.1. Classification (NCBI taxonomy): domain Eukaryota; kingdom Metazoa; phylum Arthropoda; class Malacostraca; order Decapoda; family Parastacidae; genus Cherax; species Cherax quadricarinatus. Next base: position 392,223 of record NC_091321.1, on the reverse strand, counting down.
CAGGTACAGAATGGGTGATATTGGGATGGGTCAACTCGGGCAGTGTTGGAGGGAGGAGACACCCCAAGACACTGCAGGGCAGCTTCTCTACGTGTCCTAGTCCGGTATACAGGGGCAGGATGTGGGCATGGTGGGTGCTGGTGGCTGTGCCCCTGTGGGTGCCTGCAGCCACCATGGACTTCTCATCAGAAAGGTCCTGCAATCGGTCTCGGCGGGTCCTGACAGGGTCCTGGGGCATCATCACTGATGGTCCTGAAAAATACCCTGAAGCCTCACATTGTCAATGGCTTATAAGAGGTTAGTAATTCACAAATGTTTCTTTAGTTCTTATGGATAAGTTTCTGTATATTTCTATTGATTTTGCAGTGAAGGTGGAAGCCATGTACTGATAAGTTCAGTATGTAAAAGCAATTTTTTAACACTTGTATTATATTGCTTATAGTTTTGTAAACATTAGTAACTTTATATTATATACATCAGTACAATTATCATACCTAATAATGTGTAAATTACCTAAAATGTTGCTATATAACTTTATTTGTGTGTGTGTGTGTGTGTGTGTGTTAGGTTAGGTTAGGTTAGGTTAGGTAAGATTTGTCAAAAAAACGACAAGTGATACGTCTTAAATTAGGATATCCCTACACTTCAAAAAAATTATTCCACATATTACACAGTACAATACAGAATTTATCTTGAAATAAAATTATTATTATTATTATAAATCTGCATGCATATCACATGGGTTGGTATTCATCATATCTTTTACTTTATTGTCTCTAAATGGGTTTGTATCATTGACATTGTTTATCACAGTTTTGTGATTACACAATATATGCATTATATACACATATGACTTAATTTTGAATTTGAAAATCTACAATGCTGTGAGTGTAACAACTTGGAAAAAATGAAATTGTAGGGAGCTCAAATTTGTGGATTTGCACTTGCCAGAGTTACCAATCCACAGGAATCATAATTCACTTATTATACCTTGCATTCTAAAGCCAGTACAAACTGAAAATTCATATGTACTATATATTTACGAATGGAACGTGGACGAAACGGAGTCGTAGAAAGTCAAACTTTATTTTTTGTTGACTGGTGCTTGCCAGACACAAACATCCAATAGGACCTTGACAGTTCAAAACAGCTTGCATAGAGTGTGTTCATCCTGTTTTAAATAGCCATAACACTGAGTTTGCTTAGAACTTTTATTATGCATCATTTATCAGTTACCCCTAATTACCTGTCTAATTCAAGCTTTTATAAACTTTATAAGGTCATATACGATTAATGATTAGAGGTTACTTAAGATTTTACCAAGGTCATGTTTGCAGCCTGCTTGAACTAGCATACTGTAATATTCATCATATTCATTTTGGTTCTTCAGTAAATAAATAATCTTTATTTCTACAAGTACATGTACAAGGTATACAGGCCTAGCTGACATCTGTGAGATACTACTATATAGAAAACTCCTTGTTATGCAGAGCATTTTGGGCAGATTAGGTCAATTTTGTCCCAGGATGTGACCCACACCAGTCAACTATCACCCAGGTACCTATTTTACTGATAGGTGAACATGGACAGCAGGTGTCCTAAGGAATCGTAATAATGTTTCCATCCGTACTGGGGCTTGGCCCCCAGACCTCAGTGTGTGAGCTGAGTGTGCTAGCAATGAATTAATGATAAAAATTATTTTGTAATGGTATACTCTACCCTGTAAGCTATACCACAGTTTGGTTTTACATCCCATGGAATACAGTATCATAAAACTGGAGAGCAGAAACCATATTAATGAATAGGTATCCTTAACCTTCTGTGCCCAATTCTCCTTTTTGTGTAAAAAAAAAAAAATATTAAATTGTATCTCATAAGAATTACCCCAGTAGCTTAGTGCTAGATCTTCCTAACATGTATTTAATTTGTTTCAGCTTCTTCACCTGAGCAATACATAACACTCAATGTTACAATCATAGAAACTGAATGCTCCTATGACCACTTGTATGTGTATGATGGAGAGACATACAATGCACCTATGCTTGGAGTGTTTTCAGGAAAGACCAAACCCCCTCAGGTCACTGCAAGTTCAGGTGCCATGCTGATTCTTTTATATTCTGACACTAACTATGCTCTGGATGGATTTGTGGCTGAATACTCTATTACCGGTAAGGTTTCTTATATTAAAGAATGTCTTGTAATTACAGTACATTATAAACATCTTAATTGTATTTGATACATTTTATACCAGTTCATTGAAAATTCCATCCTTGTGAATGACAAGGAAATGTATGATATTTACCTGTACTTTGACATGAAAATATTGAAAGACATTTTTTCTCACCATTACACTATCTACACTATAAATTAATTTTTACTATTCATAATAAAGAATTTCTTTGAATAAACCAGAGTGTGCTTTCATTGTAGCTTAAGAGTTTATTGGGTATCCCCAAAGATACAATAAATACATTACATTTGTGTCAAGTATTTATTGTAAACCAATATTTTAAATTAAATTCTGAGTTGCTTAATTTCTAATGGATATAAATGTTTTTGGTGTTGAGCAACTTTTTGTTAATTTCTGTTATTTACTAAAACTTAGCATTCATAGCACTTTGCACTTCATTGGCGTGTAGTCTTGATTTTTATTCATGTTGGTACCCCACAGATTGCCCTCTCAACTGTTCGTCGCATGGACTCTGTGAAAATTACAAATGCATCTGTGATGAACTGTACACTGGTGATGGCTGTCAGCGTCAGCACTGTCCAGAAAATTGTGGAATGGCGCACAACCGTGGACACTGTTATAAACCTTTGCCAACCCTTTGGGAGATTAAACCTGCACCGTATTGTCTCTGTAATGAGGGATATTTTGGTGATGGTTGCTCTCTAAGTGCATATGACTCAGAAGGAGGTACATGGCATTGGCTTTGGCGAGGAGGACCGCCACTAAATGACAGAACAAGTCATGCTAGTGTATACTTGCCTCATTTAGATCGCTTGTATGTTTATGGAGGGTATAACCTAAATAATATTTTGGGGGATCTGCTCATCTATGACTTTGGCACAAGTGTTTGGGTCAATGTAAGTGACCCAGCCAGCCAGAGTCATCTCAGCAGACGTCTGAACTCCCAACGCACTGCACGACTAAAAGGAATAACGGAGTATCAGGTGATGAACAGTTCTCTACTAAGAAACTTAACTTTCTCGGTCAACAGCAACAACACTGTTAGTGTCAAACGCAAGAGCCTTGCTGGGGAGGCTCCAAGAACTCGTCGCATGATCAGACCCAGTGAAGAGATAAGTTCCATCCCAGCTAACCATAACACCCGGGCAGTAAATCCAGGTCCCAGATATGGCCATGTTATGGAGAAATATGACCAACATTTTGTTCTCTTTGGTGGAAGGCTAATTTCAGGTAATGATAAATAAAAGTGGACTTTGGTGGGGTCCTGTGTTGTTTTGTGTGACAGAGGGTAAATAGATGAAAGATAGAAATCTTATTGAGCGAAGGAAGTCTATAGTAGCTTTATCATGGGTGTGTAGTTCATTTCATGATTTCTTCACTACTTGGTATGCAGAGAGAGAGAGAGAGAGAGAGAGAGTAGATTGAAAAATAACAAACATTTCTAGGGTATTCATGGGGCTTTGCAAAAAAAAAAAAAAAAAAAAAAAAATTGATAAAATTGTGAATGTAAAAGGAGCTAAGTGAATGTAGTGCAGGTATGAAATACATAATATTAAAGGTAGGTATTAACATGCATTTAGAATTTTCTAGAGAGAAAGTGAGAGAGGGAAAGTGAGAAGAGATAGATTATGAGTGTGTGTGCATGTACATGTGTACGAGCTTGCCTATATGTGGTTGCAGGGGCTGATTCTCAGATCCTGGCCTTTTCTCTTAACTTACCAATTTTAAGATTCATTCCCTCTTAGCCATGTGGGCCCTATCATACCTGTTCTTAAAACTATGTATGGAGCTTGTCTCCACCACTTCCTTACCAAGATCATTCAATTTTCTGACCACTCAGAGACTGGAGAAATACTGCCTAACATCCCTTTGGTTCATCTGTGCTTTTAACTTCAAACTGCGCTCCTGAGTTCCCATTTCTTGCCTCTCAAACAGCATATCTCTAACTTACCAATTCCCCTGAGTATTTTGTATGCTGTTATCATGCTTCCCATGGTTCTTCTGTCCTCAAAATGTCATTAAGGCCAATTCTGATAGTTTCTCATACCTCTTAGCTCAGAACAAATCTTGTTGCATACTTCTGCACTTTTTCCAGTTTCTTAACATTTTTTTTTTTTCAAGTGAAGCTTCCATACTAGTGCTGCATACTCCACTATGGAATATGCAGCATACTCTACTATGGAGTAAAAGGAAAGGAAATGGCAGGTCTTTACTTTTCATAATTATTGCTTTTATAGGCCCCTCAAGGGAGGTTCCTTGATGCTGGTGAGGGGCTCTTGATCCAGGGAATTGGATCTGCACTCCAGTTCTCTGAATTGAGCCTGAATGCCTCCCATCGCCCCCCTCATGCGCTGTATAATCCTACGGGTTTAGTGCTCCCCCATGATTATAATAATTATTATAGTGCTTTTATAGGCCAAAGCAAATTAGTACATTTATGAGATCCTTGCCCAAACTTGAAGTGAAATGAAGGTTTTTATAGTTTAAATTCTAAAGTCACAGTAAACCTTATGTAATAGCCATTACATTTACTTATATTATTATTGCTTTTACATTTGCAGGAGAAGTAAGTAATGAACTCTGGCTTTACAACACAACTTTGGATGAATGGCAACTTATAGAAGGCAAAGAACAAAGTGGCAGTGAGGAGAACCAAGCTAAACATGACAACACTCCCCATGGCTTGATGTATGCAACTCTGACTCTTGTTGATAATGATTGGCTCTACCTGTTTGGTGGAAGTCTTCAACATGGAGAGTTTTCAAACTGCATGTACAGAATAAATCTGGGAGGAAACAAAACTTGGGAGAAGGTAAGGGGGTTAATATTTGTTTGTTCCTATTTCTAGCTCAAGATTAAGTCTTATTCTCTATCCTAGAAAATGTTTTATATTTTTGTAATGTTAAATTTGTTTATGTAGGATTGTTTAGTGTCTATACTGTATTAACAGTTAAAATTCAGCACAGGATGCAGCAACAAAATTAATAAATAAATGTAAAAGAAGGAAATTGAAAGTGAACATAGGTAAGAGTAAGGTGATTCAGGTATCAAACAAGTTAGGTAAGGAAAGATTGGATATCAGATTAAAGGGATTATGAAGAAGTCCTTCCAAATTGCAAATATCACAAACCCCTCTAGAGTGTAGGCATTGTACTTTTCCACCTCCAGGATTCAGGTCTGGCTAACCGGTTTCCCTGAATCTGTGCGCAAAATAATACCTTGCTCACACTCCAGCAGCTCATCAGGTCCCAGAAACCATTTGTCTCCATTCACTCCTATCTAATGCACTCACACATGCCTGCTGTATATCCAAGCCCCTTGCACACAAAACCTCCATTACCCTCTACCTTCATCCTTTCCCAGGACAACCCCTGCCTTCCCTTCACCACAGATTTATACTCGTGCCAAGTTATCCTATTTTGCTCCATCCTCTCTAAATGACCATACCACTTGAACAATCCCTCATCAGCCCTCTGGATAATACTTTTAGTAACTCTACTCCACCTCCTAATCTCCAAACTATGAATTCTTTTAATAATATTTACACCTCACATTGCCCTCAGACATGACATCTCCACTGCCTCCTGTCTCCTCCTCACTGCAACATGCACTACCCTTGCTTCACATTCATATAAGAGTATTGGTTCTACTATACACTCGTTTCCTTCTTTGCCTCCATGGATAATGTTCTTTGTCTCCACAGATACTTCAGTGCACCACCCACCTTTTCTCCTTCATCAATTTACCTTATTTTTCATATACCCATCTGCCAACATGCCCACCCCCAAATATCAGAGCACTTTCACTTCCTCCATACTCCCTCCAATATGATATCCAATCTTTCATTACCTAACTTGTTTGTTACCCCCTCATTGCCTTACTCTTATTTATGTTCACTTTCAACTTCCTTTTACACATTATTTCTGTTGATTATTTTTCATGAAACCAGCTAGATCCCACCGAGGCAGGGTGACCTAAAAAGAAAAAGGAAAGTTTCTCTTTTTAACTTTAGTAATGTATGCAAGAGAAGAGGTTACTAACCCCTTACTCCTGACATGTTAGTCGCCTCTCACAACACACATGGTTTACAGAGGAAGAATTCTGTTCCACTTTTCTATGGAGAAAAGAGGAAATAAACAAGAACAAGAACTAGTAAGAAAATAGAAGAAAACCCCAGAGGGGTGTGTATATATGTGCTTGTACACGCATGTGTAGTGTGACCTAAGTGTAAGTAGAAGTAGCAAGACATACCTGAAATCTTGGATGTTCATATATTTATTTGTTTGTTTGTTTTTACATTTGTATACAGAGAGAATTTTTTTCCAGGTTACAGTGCGAGGAGGTAATCAGTTGGAAGTTCGTGTCGTTGGTCATTCAATGGTTTTTCATGCTTCATCTAGATCTTTGCTTGTATATGGTGGAATTAGAGTGGATATAGCAAGGTAGGCCACATAATTACTGTTGTAGTATTTTTTGTTGATATTTTATATCTCTTTCTTTCAACACACCGGCCATATCCCACCGAGGTGGGGTGGCCCAAAAGGAAAAACGAAAGTTTCTCCTTTTACGTTTAGTAATATATACAGGAGAAGGTGTTACTAGCCCCTTGCTCCCGGCATTTTAGTCGCCTCTTACAACACGCATGGCTTACGGAGGAAGAATTCTGTTCCACTTCCCCATGGAAGTAAGAGGAAATAAACAAGAACAAGAACTAGTAAGAAAATAGAAGAAAACCCAGTGGGGTGTGTATATATATGCTTGTACATGTATGTGTAGTGTGACCTAAGTGTAAGTAGAAGTAGCAAGAGGTACCTGAAACCTTGCATGTTTGAGACAGAAAAATGGACACCAGCAATCCTACCATCATGTAAAACAATTACAGGCTTTCGTTTTACACTCACTTGGCAGGACGGTAGTACCTCCCTGGGCGGTTGCTGTCTACCAACCTACTACCTAGGATATTTTATATCTATATATATATTTTTAAACTGTTTGTTTACTTGTATGCGTACAAAAAATTTTTAGCCTGTTTCTTTTTAACCTTTAGATTCACACGTATAGATACAGTGGAACCTCAAAAATCGAACTTAATCCGTTCCAGGAGCTAGTTCTAAATTCGAAAAGTCTGAAATTCGAAGCAATATTTCCCATAAGAAATAATGGAAATACAATTAATCCGTTCCAGAAACCCAAAAATATTCACACAAAAAATACATTTTATAGAGATTAATTACAGTTTTACATACAACAAATACTATAGTTTTTAATTATGTATAGTAATACATATAAAATAACATTTTTACTTACCTTTATTGAAGATTGGCGATGGCATCTGGAAGTTAGGGAAGAGGAGAGAGGGAGTTGGGGTTAGTGTTTGGAAGGAGAATCCCCCTCCATGAGGACTTCAGGTAAAGCCCTCTCTGGGGTTACTTCTCTTCTCTGTCTTTTAATGCTACTAGGACCAGCTTGAGAGTCACTGGACCCCTGTCTCACAAAATAACTGTCCACAGTCCTCTGTTTCTGGCACCTCTTTAACATTTCCCTAAAATGGGACATGGTTCTGTCATTGAACTTGTTGCAAAGATGGCTTGTTTCAGCTTGCTCAGGGTGGTACTTCTGCACAAACATTTGGACATTATTCCACTTGGCACAAATCTCCTTAATCTTTGAAGAAGGCACCTCATCCACTCACTATATTAACACCTTTCGCAACATCAGCTTCCTTGATTTGTTCCTTCTTTGACAGGATAGAACCGATGGTCGACTTGTTTTTCCCATACATCCTGGCAAGCTCAACAAGTCTCACACCACTCTCATACTTCTGTATTATTTCCTTCTTCACATCTATGGTGTTTCTCACTTTCTTTACCACAGGGGTACCACTAGCAAGTTTCTTTGGGCCCTTGGTAGCTTATTTCACAGTCCCACAAGGATTAAACACAACGAAATAATCGTAAAATGCGTGAATGAGAGTGCAGGTTAGTGTTCACTCAAGCATAAACAAAGCTAGACTGCTCACGGCGCCTGCGCGGGGATGCAGACAGAGCGGGCAGGCAGACAGGTCCCGTACCCGGCGGTCCGAAAATAGGGGCGCGTTCGATAATAGGGACACTGTCCGAAAAAATGGTCCTATTTTCAAAACGTTCGATATGTGATACGTTCGATTTTTGAGGTTCCACTGTATTTGTGTTTTGTAAATTTGGCATAGTATGTATTCTACTTTTATTATAATCACTTTACAGTAGTGAAAATTTCTATTAGTGGCCTTTCAGACTTTTGTCTTTAATTGTAGCCCATATTTTTGTTACCGAATTGCTTCTGTAGATGTAAACATTGAATCCATCAGATCCTTCACTTTCTCCAATATTTTATAAGTGATTATCTTAAATAGTAGTGTTTAACTTCCTTTGGCACTTTTACCCATTGAGCTAACTAGCAAAAATGCAATTACCTCCTCCCATTTATAAATACTGCACTAATAATAATAATAATAATAATAATAATAATAATATTAATAATAATATTAATAGCAGTAATAATAATGTAAGCTTTATTAAAGAGTGCTGCCATTAGTTAGTCTCTGTGAAAGACAAAATTACCCCTTGGGTCATTTCCTAAGTTAAACACCACTGATCTAAGGCACAGTATTAGGGTGAATATTGTTAGATGTTTACATACGTAGTTTTGACCCTGAGGGGTATATACTTTCAGGTTCTCCAAACTTTCTGATCGTCTCTTGGTTTTTGATATTGACCAGCACTACTGGTCACAGATTCATTATCCCCGACCTCACAATACCCAACCGCTGCACATTCCTTTGGAACGTGCATTTCACTCTGCTGTTATTGCTGGTAAGTGAAACCCAAAATTAGAGAGTTTTCATTGATGGTGCTGTACATTTAGTCAAATACAGTATAACTGTTATAGCTGTCTGGTCACTAATATCTGCTCTGCATTGAAGAAATTTGCAAAAAAAAAATTAATTATTGTAATAATAAGGATAACTGGCAAATTTATTGGACACTTATTTAAACACTATAAAAATGAACTGTTGTGTGGTGAAATTTGTACAGAAATTTCTAAGGTGTGTAAACATAGAAGTTGTATGAAATACATGCTAATAAAGAGGGAGTGTTGTGTATACACAAAACACTAGGTATGACATACTAAACCAGAGTGCAATAAATAATTCTGTGATTACCCCATTTGTAACAACAGGAACAGAACTAAGCTTGTGGTGACCTGCCTTCAGTATTTAGTCTGTTGGAAAATTTCTTAAGCTTCCACTGGCTATGGCAGTGAGGTGGGCAGTGAACTCAGAGTTACTAACTTACCATTTACGTTGTTTATTTTTTGTTACTTATATATGAGATTGCTTACTCGTTTTTACTTATTGGTGTTTTTCCAGAATAATTTTAAATCAGAGGTTATGTATATGGGTGGTAGCTGTTTTAATAGATATGTTCAATAAAAAATCATTAACTGTTATTTGATGATCTAATCAGGTTTTTCCTTTGAAGTACTCTATTAAATAACGCATTTAAAAATGATGTACAGTACGTTATTAATTTTTTTGATGAACAAATAATTTAGATTTTTGTCAAATTGAAAAATACTACATAATGCTACAGTATTCATTGCTGAAGCATCATATTTAAGAGTAACATATAAATTAAAATGTCTATACATTCTTGCAAAACAATTGAAATGTGAGCAACTTTGTTTTAAGGATGTAAAGCCAGGTCACAATTAGTGCAAATAATGAATCCTGTAGAGTGGTCGCATTATTCAAATTTACACTGTTCAGATTATGTGTAGTTTTTGTGCACAATTTGAATATTTTTTTGGGGGGGGGAACTAGCATAAATAATTTCACACTAAATGAAAATTTGCACTATTCAAACTCGAGAAATGGCTGTATTTCAGTAAAAGTTAATTTGTAAGTTAGCTCTTTGTTTCTGAATAAACAATGTTTTCTGTAAGTTAACTCTCTTAATTTCTGAATGAACGGCTGTTTCCTTCATGCTTGGGTTACTAATTAGCTCACTGATGGGAGATACTGAGTAGATTTAAATGGGAAAGTATAAGAGTAGTTGAACATAACAGGTGGAGTTCCTCAGGGCTTGGCTCTCAGCTCAGATATTAATAATTGAGAATGGAGGCTAATATCTAAAGTTGCAAAGTTTGAAAACACTTTGAGATTAGGGAAATATGCATCATATATGATAGACTAGATATTTCAAGAAACTTGGACTGGCTTGCATGGTAGTCAGAGACATGAATGATATGTTTAACTTTGAACAAATGCAAAGCATTTTTGGTATAACATTGCTGAATATGATTTTAGAATTCATTAAAACCTATTTGCTGAGACAAAAAAAAGATCATAGTTTATTTATTAGCTGTGAACAGTGAAGCCAACAGAATGCTAGGTTTCACAGCTAGAAATTTCAGGTAGAAAACACCCAGAGCATCATTAACATTATATGCTAGTGATGGGACAATATCAAAATCATTTAGGGTACTGATACTCAATTTTAGGCTGATAAAGATACCATCAAAATTAACCAATACCCACCGATGGTGATAATTTGGCACACCCCTTCTTTATATCCCACTTCTTAGACTCCAATTTACTGTTTAATTTTGGTTTTTGCATTACATAAAATATTAAAAACTAGAGAGAGTTCAGAAAGTGACAACAAAACTCATGTTTTCAATAAAAAATAAATTGTGCAACCAAGACTTTGAGGAGACCTCATTTAGGGTATTAAATGCATTAAATGTACAGTGGACCCCCGGTTATCGGTCATAATCCGTTCCTGAAGGTCAGCCAATAACCGAAATGGCCAATAACTGAATTAATAAAAAATAATTAATTCGTTCCAAACAAAAATATTCACAAAAAAAAAAATTTTTACAGTTATGTAAGTATTACATACCTTTATTGAAGGCTAATGCTGGCTTCTGGAAGTTAGGGAGGAGGAAAGAGGGAGGAGTTAGTGTTTGGAAGGGGAATCCCACTCCATGAAGACTTCAGGTAGCAATTCCTTCTCTGGGGTTACTTCTCTTCTATGTCTTTTAATGCCACTAGGACCAGCTTGAGAGTCACTGGACCCCTGTCTCACAAAATAACTGTCCAGAGTGCTCTGTTTCTGGCATCTCTTTAAGATTTCCCTGAAGTAGACAGGGTTTTGTCACTAAACATGTTGCAGATATGGCTTGTTTCAGCTTTGTCAGGGTGGTGTTTCTCTACAAAAGCTTGCACCCTGGTCCACATTGCACACACCTCTTTAATCTCTGAAGAAGGCACCTCCTTCACTCCCTTTTTTTCCTTAATCCACAATAATAATAACTTTTCCATCTCTTCCATTATCGGTGTCGTTTGTTTAGTTAGAAAAGTTACTCCTTTTGCAACATTAGCATCTTTGATTTGCTCTTTCTTTGCCAGGATGGATGTAATTGTTGATTTATTCTTGCTGTACATCCTGGCAAGTTCCACCACTTTTATACCAATCTCAAACTTTTCTATCACTTCATGCTTAAATTCCATGGTATTTCTCACTTTCTTTACCACAGGAACTTTACTAGGAACTTTCTTTGGAGCCATGGTTACTTATTTCACAGTTGCACTGCAAGAAAAACCACTAAAAACAATAGTAAACAAGCAAAATGTTTGGATGTATAAGCAGAAGCTTCCTCAGCCACCAAGAGACAAAGCCAAACTGAAGCGCAAGCTGCCCCACCTGGCGGATGGACGCGTCTAAAACGGCCGATAACTGAGCGTATGGCCGATAACCGAGTGCCAAAAACCCCACCGATAACCGAGTTGGCCAATAACCAAACCAGCCAATAACCCAGCGCCAAAAACCCCACTGATAACCGAGTTGGTCGATAACCAAACCGGCCGATAACCGGGGGTCCTCTGTATTTTGCATATGCTCAAGAAGGAAGACATGCATGAAGTGCAGATTGATAAAATAACATTAAACCAACTAAATCCCAAGGCAAGAACTTTAAGATAAATGTTTGTAAAGGCTTTCTTGTAAACAGTTATAGAACACTGGAATTGACTTTCCTCCGAAGATATACGAGCTTAAACAGTTCAGTCATTTAAGGACCATTTGCATAAGCATTTGCTAATAATATGCAGTACATGGGCTGACTAGGTGAAATACTCTGGCTGAATAGATAGTGCTGTGGCTGTAATGTACAGGAACTATTTATTATATTACGTATTATTACAGCCTCTCCTCACTTAACGATGGAGTTCCGTTCCTAAGATCATGTCGGTAAATGAATTCGTTGCTAAGTGAGGAGCATAACATTTCTGGTATATTTTTAAATGTTTATACAGTAGTGTACTGTATATTGTATGAAATAGAATAGAGGAAATCAGCTCTAATATACATTATTAAGGCATACATACTAGTCAGAGAGCCCATCGTAAGTCCGAGTCATCAGTAAACGATGACTCTGTAAGTGAGGAGAGGCTGCAATTAAAATATAGGATTTAAGTAGCTGTATTGATATCGAGAGCATCCAATATATATTAGCATGGCTGCCAAGTCTCTGTGGCCTTGTTTGTTAACATTTATAATGTAATTTTGATATTTTGATAGCAGTAATAGGGGATATAAAATTATTCTGAAGATCAGAGAAGGTTGCTTGAGTATATTGGTGACTGTAATTTTATGAGATTTTAGGTTTTTTTTAATAAGGAGTGTGTAAGTTTTTTCAGGAAAAGAGTAACTATAATTTTCTTTAGCTGTTTTTCAGAGTTGTAGCAGTTTTGATAGAATACTCATATACCAGTAGGGTTCTCTGATGCTTAAAGTATGGTGCTGAATTCAGTTAAGATTTTGATATGGTAGAGTAAAAGATATATACATACATGTATATTTACGATTTTTGTATTGCGGGTATAAACTTTTTAGGCTGAAAATATATTTTATTATTTTTACAAGTTTAGTTTATCTTTATATATATATTAAAGATGCCAGAAAATGTTCTTGTTATTTTGTCAGTGTTTAGTAACTAGCTGGATTAGCATTATTTATAAATTTTGTATTGGTTAGGATGTGTGGGAGGAGATTAAAAGTGTAGCAGATACTTTTTTTTTTGAGTCAGTACTGCTTGAGGCATCCTAGGGATTGGTCATGGCTCACCACACTCTGGTTTGAACATCTTTATCTCAGCCTGGGATGGAGTTAAGATGATAAGTGTGAGCCCTGGAGATATGTAAAGGGCAGGTGAACATCTGGTAAAAAAGATGAGTGTGTTACTGATGCTGCAAGGCAGGGTAAAGGGATGTATAAAGTAAATATGGATGCTTTCAGTATTGTGGTGTGGCAGTATCATATTTAAACATGGGTGTAATGTACCAGGGGTAGGAAATATTGATGTAAATAATTTAGTATAGCTGGTTTAGGTATTTGTAACTGACCATGTTGTAATTTTTAATACAAGATAAAATAGAGGAAGTTACTAGTATACGTATATTGTAAACTTTATTGCTGGGATGACGCTAAAAAGCTGGAAACCTCATTAAAGCTTTGGAACTATTTCAGGACATCTGTGTGACCATACACTACCCAGGGCACAATATTTCATGGTAGATTAGTAATAGTAGTAGTGGTGGTGGTGGTAGTAGTAATTGTAATTTATATCTATTTCTATCTTTTCTATATATACAGTGGTACCTTGAGTTTCGGCCATAATTCGTTCCAGAAGGCTGTTCGTGTGCTGTTACCAAATGAATTTGTTACCATAAGGAATAATGTAAATTTGATTAGTCCGTTTCAGACCCCCCAAAAATACACTTAGAAAAATACTTACAATAATACACTTACATAATTGTTCAAGTTGGGAGTTGTATGAAACTCGGGGTACCACTGTGATGTCCATGCTAGTTTTGACATACGTACTTATATTTCAACGCCTGCCTTTCCCATCATTCCCTACACTTTTTTTCAGTGGCATTATGACAAGAAAGTGTTGAAGGTGGGGGAAAGAGCCTTCTGCTTTACTACCCTTGCATCACATAGTTATTCATGATATTGTGAGTTGTATTAATGTTGGTAGAATTACCGAGAATGTGTTAAGTAAAAGGACGCAAATGCAAGTAATGTGACATTTTATTGTGGCAATGTTTTGCTCTCCAGGAGCTTTATCAAGCCGTTAACTGCTTGACAAAGCTCCTGGAGAGCAAAATGTCGCCACAATAAAATGTCACATTAGTTGCACTTGTGTCCTTTTACTTAACATATTGTGAGTCACCTAGAAGTCTCTGGAATGCAGGTAGTTCTTCCAGTAGATATCTTCAAACAAACTTATTCATATAACTTACACTCACTGGTGTCTGTTCCATTCTCTTTATTATATTTGTCATTTGGTATGTATTTACCAAGTTTATTTCACGCTTAATGGCTCTCATCGCTGAGTAAGCATTTCTCAGTGTGTTTTGAAATTTAACAAAGTAGGAACTTGAGGATTTATGGTATTAATTAAATATATTAGACATGATGTGTTAAATAATATCAGGCAGTTTCAAAGGGTAACACATGCTTTCTTTTTACTACAGGTAATTATATGGTTATATTTGGTGGCTATATGCACAAACATAAAGAGGAGGAGACATGTTACGATAACAAGATCTACCTCTACCACCTGGGCTGCCATGTATGGATGTCACACCAACTAACACCAACAGGTCATGCTGGTGAGTGATGTGTGTGTTATCACAGTGACATTTATATGCCTTGTTCTGTGGTTTACAAAATTAGCTAGATCATTACACTTGCTGAAGGAGGAGTATGGAAGAAGTGAATGTTTTCAGATATTTGGAAGTTGATGTGTCAGCAGATGGATTTATGAAGGATGAGGTTAACCATAGAATTGATGAAGGAAAAAAGGTGAGTGGTGCATTGAGGTATATGTGGAGACAAAAAACATTATCTATGGAGGCAAAGAAGGGAATGTATGAAAGTATAGTGGTACCAACACTCTTATATGGGTGTGAAGCTTGGGTTGTAAATGCTGCGGCAAGGAGGCGGTTGGAGGTGGTGGAGATGTCCTGTCTAAGAGCAGTGTGTGGTGTAAATATTATGCAGAAAATTCGGAGTGTGGAAATTAGGAGAAGGTGTGGAGTTAATAAGAGGGCTGAAGAGGGGTTGTTGAGGTGGTTTGGTCATTTAGAGAGAATGGATCAAAGTAGAATGACATGGAGAGCATATAAATCTGTAGGGGAAGGAAGGTTGGAGGGAGGGGGTAAAGGAGGTTTTGTGGGTGAGGGGCTTGGACTTCCAGCGAGCATGCGTGAATGTGTTAGATAGGAGTGAATGGAGACGAGTGGTATTTGGGACCTGACAAACCTTTGGAGTGTGAGCAGGGTAATATTTAGTGAAGGGATTCAGGGAAACCGGTTATTTTTATATAGACGGGCTTGAGAACTGGAAATGGGAAGTACAATGCCTGCACTTCAAAGGAGGGGTTGGGATATTGGCAGTTTGGAGGGATATGTTGTATATCTTTATACGTATATGCTTCTAAACTGTTGTGTTCTGGGCACCTCTGCAAAAACAGTGATTATGTATGAGTGAGGTGAAAGTTTTGAATGATGATGAAAGTATTTTCTTTTTGGGGATTTTCTTTCTTTTTGGGTCACCCTGCCTCGGTGGGAGATGGCCGACTTGTTGGAAAAAAAAAAAATTAGACTTGCCACATGGATGGGGAACAACTAGAATCAGAGGAAGAGACTTGAAAGTAAACATTGTAAGAGACCTCTTTCCCAAATTGTACCTAAGCAAAATAACATCTTTGGATAATAAGCTAGGCAGATAAGCAAGGATGGGCTTCTTAAGAAAACTATAAACTTTTCCAGGTGTGTTAGTTCATCTACATGCAGCAAAGTAAGATTACCCCTTAACAGTTAAAATTAAATATCAGCCTTACCAGGAGCAAGGGGCTAGTAACCCCTTCTCTGTAAATTACTAAATTTGAAAAGAAAAACTTCCATTTTTCTTCTGGGTAAATTACTGAATTTCTTTTTAGGTCTCCCTGCCTCGGTGGGATATGGCCAGTTCATTAAAAGAAAAAACATACATGCATACATACATATAAATAAATGACTGGCTATAATATTTTAGTGTTTATTAATTTTAAAGAAAATCTTCCTTCAAAATGCAAATTATTTTCAGGCATATACCCTAAAATTCAAGGTGTTTATGGACATAGTGTATTTCTGCGTGGCGGTAATACGATGGTCATAGTCGGAGGCTTTCATGGCATTGTAAACAGTCATGTGTTGGCATATGTTTTACCATCTACTTTGGTGTCTCCTGAAGGCCGCGAATTTGATATGGATGAGGCATGCCGAAGACATAGCACCCAGGTACGTACACCTTGAAGTCCATTTGTCTATCATTATTTTTTTTTTGCTCTGTCCCTTCAAGTTAGGTGCCTTGATGCTAGTGAAGGGCTCTTAATATTATAGCATAATCTAAGTGTTCTTTTCCCCCCGTAACTTGTGATTCTTTCTGCTTCATGTGCATTTGTTTAATATTCATGTAAGCTATTTTATTGTGGAAATCATTATTGTTTTATTTAATCCTTCTAGATGTAAGTCAGCTTTAAGCTTGCCCAAAATGCTCTGCATAACTATGGGGCTTTCCATGTGTGAGATGTAATGTCATCCAATTTTGTACAAATGATGTATCATGTGGAAATAAATTGATAGATTGATACTTTTTTTTTTTTTTTTTTTTATCCTCCCATTTCCCAGGCACTGTATGACTTGTGTGAATTTAACCTTTTCCACTTACTCTAACAATAATAGCATTTACATCCAGTGTGATTTAACATGAATAAAGTAGGATCTTCCATATGCTTGTATGACCTTCCAGATGCTTGTATGATCTTCCAGATGCTTGTATGATCTTCCAGATGCTTGTATGATCTTCCAGATGCTTGTATGATCTTCCAGATGCTTGTATGATCTTCCAGATGCTTGTATGATCTTCCAGATGCTTGTATGATCTTCCAGATGCTTGTATGATCTTCCAGATGCTTGTATGATCTTCCAGATGCTTGTATGATCTTCCAGATGTTTGTATGATCTTCCAGATGCTTATATGATCTTCCAGATGCTTTTATGATCTTCCAGATGCTTGTATGATCTTCCAGATACTTGTATGATCTTCCAGATGCTTGTATGATTTTCCAGATGCTTGTATGATGTTCCAGATGATTTAATGATCTACCAGATGCTTATGTGATTGTATAGATATATGTATGATATACCTCCATAATAACCCCGTCTCCTGTATATATTACTAAATGTAAAAGGAGAAACTTTCGTTTTTCCTTTTGGGCTACCCCGCCTCGGTGGGATACGGCCGGTGTGTTGAAAGAAAGAAAGATACCTCCATAAGCATACATGATCTTTCTCTAGATGTTGGTATGATCTTCTTCCAGATGTGTTTGAGCTAAAGTCTTAAAACTATATTCAGTGTGCTAAACCTACTCATGTACAATGTGCCATCTACCATTATGAACATCGCTTTTGTATCATTCTCAAGCCACAGTCTTCAATATATTTATTAATTAGAAATATACCTCTGTAATTTTTTCCAGTGTAAGATTTAGGGATCATGTTGTCTTCTGAGGGCAAGTGGCTCAGAGTTCTGGCCTCCCTCCACTAGGAGCCAAAATCTACTGTACAAATGAGGTGACCTCCCACAAAGCAAATACAGTATTTGATATACAGTATAATAGCATATGAGTTAGCATATGAGAAGTTTTTACAAAGAAGTGATACAAGGAGGGAAGAGTATATGGAGAAAAAGAGAGAGGTTAAGAGAGTGGTGAAGTAATGTAAAAAGAGAGCAAATGAGAGAGTGGGTGAGATGTTATCAACAAATTTTGTTGAAAATAAGAAAAAGTTTTGGAGTGAGATTAACACGTTAAGGAAGCCTAGAGAACAAATGGATTTGTCAGTTAAAAATAGGAGAGGAGAGTTATTAAATGGAGAGTTAGAGGTATTGGGAAGATGTAGGGAATATTTTGAGGAATTGTTAAATGTTGATGAAGATAGGGAAGCTGTGATTTCGTGTATAGGGCAAGGAGGAATAACATCTTGTAGGAGTGAGGAAGAGCCAGTTGTGAGTGTGGGGGAAGTTCGTGAAGCAGTAGGTAAAATGAAAGGGGGTAAGGCAGCCGGGATTGATGGGATAAAGATAGAAATGTTAAAAGCAGGTGGGGATATAGTTTTGGAGTGGTGGGTGCAATTATTTAATAAATGTATGGAAGAGGGTAAGGTACCTAGGGATTGGCAGAGAGCATGCATAGTTCCTTTGTATAAAGGCAAAGGGGACAAAAGAGAGTGCAAAATTTATAGGGGGATAAGTCTGTGATGAATGTTGCAGCGAGGAGAAGACAGGAGGCAGTGGAGATGTCATGTCTGAGAGCAATGTGTGGTGTGAATATAATGGAGAGAATTCGTAGTTTGGAAGTTAGGAGGAGGTGCGGGATTACCAAAACTGTTGTCCAGAGGGCTGAGGAAGGGTTGTTGAGGTGGTTCGGACATGTGGAGAGAATGGAGCGAAACAGAATAACTTCAAGAGTGTATCAGTCTGTAGTGGAAGGAAGGCGGGGTAGGGGTCGGCCTAGGAAAGGTTGGAGGGAGGGGGTAAAGGAGGTTTTGTGTGCGAGGGGCTTGGACTTCCAGCAGGCATGCGTGAGCGTGTTTGATAGGAGTGAATGGAGATAATTGTTTTTTAATACTTGACGTGCTGTTGGAGTGTGAGCAAAGTAACATTTATGAAGGGGTTCAGGGAAACCGGCAGGCCGGACTTGAGTCCTGGAGATGGGAAGTACAGTGCCTGCACTCTGAAGGAGGGGTGTTAATGTTGCAGTTTAAAAACTGTTGTGTAAAGCACCCTTCTGGCAAGACAGTGATGGAGTGAATGATGGTGAAAGTTTTTCTTTTTCGGGCCACCCTGCCTTGGTGGGAATCGGCCAGTGTGATAAAAAAATAATAATAATAAGTCTGTTGAGTATACCTGGTAAAGTGTATGGTAGAGTTATTATTGAAAGAATTAAGAGTAAGATGGAGAATAGGATACCTGATGAACAAGGAGGCTTTAGGGAAGGTAGAGGGTGTGTGGACCAGGTGTTTACAGTGTAACATATAAGTGAACAGTATTTAGATAAGGCTAAAGAGGTCTTTGTGGCATTTATGGATTTGGAAAAGGCGTATGACAGGGTGGATAGAGGGGGCAATGTGGCAGATGTTGCAGGTGTATGGTGTAGGAGGTAGGTTACTGAAAGCGGTGAAGAATTTTTACGAGGATAGTGAGGCTCAAGTTAGAGTATGTAGGAAAGAGGGAAATTATTTCCCAGTAAAAGTAGGCCTTAGACAAGGATGTGTGATGTCACCGTGGTTGTTTAATATATTTATAGATGGGGTTGTAAGAGAAGTAAATGCGGGGGTCTTGGCAAGAGGTGTGGAGTTCAAAGATGAAGAATCACACATAAAGTGGGAGTTGTCACAGTTGCTCTTTGCTGATGACACTGTGCTCTTGGGAGATTCTGAAGAGAAGTTGCAGAGCTTGGTGGATGAATTTGGTAGGGTGTGCAAAAGAAGAAAATTAAAAGTGAATACAGGAAAGAGTAAGGTTATGAGGATAAAAAGATTAGGTGATGAAAGATTGGATATCAGATTGGAGGGAGAGAGTATGGAGGAGGTGAATGTATTCAGATATTTGGGAGTGGACGTGTCAGTGGATGGGTCTATGAAAGATGAGGTGAATCATAGAATTGATGAGGGGAAAAGGGTGAGTGGTGCACTTTGGAGTCTGTGGAGACAAAGAACTTTGTCCTTGGAGGCAAAGAGGGGAATGTATGAGAGTATAGTTTTACCAACGCTCTTATATGGGTGTGAAGCATGGGTGATGAATGTTGCAGTGAGGAGAAGGCTGGAGGCAGTGGAGATGTCATGTCTGAGGGCAATGTGTGGTGTGAATATAATGCAGAGAATTCGTAGTTTGGAAGTTAGGAGGAGGTGCAGGATTACCAAAACTGTTGTCCAGAGGGCTGAGGAAGGGTTGTTGAGGGGGTTCGGATATGTAGAGAGAATGGAGCGAAACAGAGTGACTTCAAGAGTGTATCAGTCTGTAGTGGAAGGAAGGCGGGGTAGGGGTCGGCCTAGGAAAGGTTGGAGGGAGGGGGTAAAGGAGGTTTTGTGTGCGAGGGGCTTGGACTTCCAGCAGGCATGCGTGAGCGTGTTTGATAGGAGTGAATGGAGATAATTGTTTTTTAATACTTGACGTGCTGTTGGAGTGTGAACAAAGTAACATTTATGAAGGGGTTCAGGGAAACCGGCAGGCCGGACTTGAGTCCTGGAGATGGGAAGTACAGTGCCTGCACTCTGAAGGAGGGGTGTTAATGTTGCAGTTCAAAAACTGTAAGTGTAAAGCACCCTTCTGGCAAGACAGTGATGGAGTGAATGATGGTGAAAGTTTTTCTTTTACGGGCCACCCTGCCTTGGTGGGAATCGGCCAGTGTGATAATAAAAAAAATAATAAAAAAAAAATATATTAGTTACTCACAAAATCGTAATAACATGATTGCAAACAAACCATGGACCGAGTGGGGTTTAAACCCATGGCAAGTGAGTGGTAAAACTCCAGGCCAGTGCATAAGTCACTGGACCAGCTGACTACCATAAGATTCATCCAACTGGGTGTATTTATACACCATAGGGAAGTTATTATGGGCCCCACTGTGGTCACAGTGGAGCCATGGGTTCAAACCCCACCCGTAATGTGCTTTGTTTCAATATAATAGTTAATGGCGCGAGCAAATTTGCTCAAAGCCAGGGAGACTTACCATTGTCTAGAATTTTTGTCAGTTCTCTTCTACAAAGTACTAGTTACCATGTATCATGTTTGAGTAGGAGATACTACAGCATTTCTTCATTGATTCTTTATATGTATAATGGCTGATACAGTGGACCCCAGTTAATGATATTTTTTCACTCCAGAAGTATGTTCAGGTGCCAGTACTGACCGAATTTGTTCCCATAAGGAATATTGTGAAGTAGATTAGTCCATTTCAGACCCCCAAACATACACGTACAAACGCACCTACATAAATGCACTTACATAATTGGTCGCATTCGGAGGTGATCGTTATGCGGGGGTCCACTGTAGTTTTGTAAATGGCTAATGTTTTTCAAAACTTAGTTATATTAGTTTGTTGCCTATATAATTCTTCCCAGTCACTACACTTCCTTTTAATATCATTTAATTTCTCTTGTTTTGTCATTTCATTGTTTTGAATCATTTTTATTAAGATAAGTTATTTTGGTTTATTCATAAGTGATTTCTGTTACAGGCATCATGCGTGTCCAACCTGGAATGTGGTTGGTGCCCATCTGATTTGAGCTGCTATGAGAGGTCACGTGGTGCTAACTGTACCAATAACCTACAAACATCACAGTGTCCTGGTGTATGTGCATCCCTACATTCATGCCAGTCATGTGCTATTCATGGTAGATATTCCCATGGTCGACCATGTGCCTGGTGCGTCCAGACAGCCAAGTGCCATGAACGAGATGAACCTAGTGGTGGGTTGGGCCGGTGTGGATCTCCCGATGATAATCCCTTGGGTCTGGAGGGATGGTGGGGTCCTCATGGTAATGACCTAGTTTCTCCTGAAGAGTGTCAGGAGTATGACATGAGACCTGGCATAACTGTCATACGCTATCGTCACCCAGTTGATCTTACTAAGCCTGATCATGTTACTATTGCAAATACCACAATTCAGGAGCTACGAGATACTCAAGAGTTTCGTGGGGCTCGAGAACTACATACAGGAGGGAGTACCTTGGCCCAATTTATTGGGTTTATTCATCCCCTGGGAGTAAAACCAGTCAAAGGAGACAAAAACCTAATGATGTTTGTCCAGGCTTCACATGTGAATGCCTCACTTTGGGTCTCTCTTGATGATACTGAAGAAAAATTAGAATTGGTTGCAAGCATTGATGCAAAAAAAGAAATGCGAGAAGCAGCACGGCGACCCAGAGAAGAGGCTATCTTTTTGGACTTGTCTCGTGGTTATCGATATCTTACAAAGCTGCAGGTTAGCCAGCCTGTCCAACCCTCTCCACAAAATGGAGTTGTGAGCATAGTGTGGAACGCTCACACTCACACCCGCCGTGTAATATCTCTTGAATATCTTGAGCCATATAGCTCTGGAGGCTCAGCATGTACTGCTCACACAACTTGTCTAGCCTGTCTCACAGATGCCAAGTGTGGTTGGTGTAGCCAGACATTCTCTTGTGTTGCCAGACATAATGAACATTCTACTTGTTCATTAACTTCAGCAGAGGGCACCAAAAATATCTATTTTCTCACCTTGGTACCTGAGCAGTGCATAACTTGTGAACAGTATATCTATTGCACTGACTGTGTAGGGTCTGGGAGCTGTGAATGGTTGCCAGATGAGGCACATTGCTCCAGGAAAGGAAGATTTCAAGGGGCAGTAATAGAGGTTGGTAAATGCCCTGCACCATGTCATAAGCGTAAGTCCTGCGCCACGTGTCTTGGGGACCCAGGACGTTGTGCTTGGTGTCAAGAATCAAGTGTAAGTTTTGATTATATTTATGGAAACAATGTTTTCATATTCTTTGCTATTAAATAGATTGGAACACCTGAGTTTGATATAAGACATTTTATATTAATTGAATAATAAACATTTTTTAAATTGCTTGCAGGAATGTTTCCTTTTCTCGGTGTATACATCAGTGTATCAGTATGGTTCTTGTCGTGTGTGGCTAGATGAAGACCACACTAATATGTCTTCTACTCTTCCTTCTACATTATCTAGCCCTCTTGAGAATGTAGAGCATGTAGGTACAACTTTGCCCTACCTCTCCACAGTCTCCTCCATTGAAGCCAGTACACCTATGTAAGTAGATACAGTATTACAGTTTTCTGCATGATCTCCCATCTTCAAGCACTCCCTATTTTTTGTTTTCTATCTGTTTATTAAACACTATTCAAACTTTTGACAGTGCTAGACCTTTAAGAAAGATAATGAAAGAGTAAAGTTAAGGGTTCACCCTTTTAAGGTCCAGACCCCTAATCTGAAAATTGCTCACAGGGTTCAGGAATTAAAAAAAAAAATATCTTATGAAATGATGAGACTTTTTCTGGGGGTAATGAGAGCAAAGTAGAAATTTGATGGACAACTTGCAGAATTACACTCTTGCAAAGTTAGCAGTCTCAGCGATATTTACATAGTAGCGATTTTGCCCAATGTGAGTAATATTTTAGGCCAATTCCAGTGTTCCAGTCAAGCAGACTC
This sequence comes from Cherax quadricarinatus, assembly GCF_038502225.1. NCBI lineage: Eukaryota > Metazoa > Arthropoda > Malacostraca > Decapoda > Parastacidae > Cherax > Cherax quadricarinatus. The sequence continues at coordinate 368,663 of NC_091321.1, read as the reverse complement.
TTAGCTATTTCGCTAGTATGCCTTCCATTCTGTTGATCGAGTACAAAAGAATCGCCCATTTAACTATTTCAACTACCCAGTAAAGTTATTAGAAATCAGTAATTTGGCCAATTTCACACAAAACTAAAAAATTACCAATTTAAAAATAAGGTACAGAATAAACAATGTAAACAATCCTGGCACTAAAGCAACATTTCCTCTGTTCATTAGTTACATCCCCAGGCCTCTCCTGTATTACACTTGCTTTCCATTTTGAATTTTTATTAACACAAAAAATAAAAAGACCCTACTGTTATGTGGACTGCTGTATTATTGTAATAATTGCATAAATGTCAGTACATTTGTGAACACATATTAAGACCGACCAGCTCGACATGTATTGGATGAGTGACATAATTTATGTCCTATAGAATGTTGGCAGAAATCAAACATTTATACTACTTGAAGCTCAGTTTCAAGCTACTTCTAGTTCTGGAACAAATTGAAAGCATCTCTATTTCAATAGTATATCTTCCATTCTCTCATTTGATACCAAGAAACTGAGAGTAAAACCATAGAAACCATTTGAAAATACACCTCAAATTTGCTATTTTAAACCAAAAACACAGTCACTAGTTTTTTCCCCATGCACTGCATGAGGCAGGACTTTTTTTTATATGTGGTGCCTACTCTCCACATAAGCCAATTCTCTCATATCTAGGCCAAAGTTTACCACTCACAGCTTACTGAGTGAGATGAGCTCATCACGTCGATTTACAGCATGGACCCAGAGTTCAAATTCATAGTAAGATAAGATAAGATTTCGTTCGGATTTTTAACCCCGGAGGGTTAGCCACCCAGGATAACCCAAGAAAGTCAGTGCGTCATCGAGGACTGTCTAACTTATTTCCATTGGGGTCCTTAACCCCTTCAGGGTCCAAGGCCCAAATCTGAAGTGGTGCCCCAGTGTCCAAGAATTTTCAAAAAAAAATTTATTATTTTTTCTTATGAAATGGTAGAGAATCTTTTTGCGAAGGTAATAAAACAAAAAGTACGAAATTTGATGGAAAATTGACGAAATTATGCTCTCGCAAATTTTGATGTGTCAGCGATATTTACGAATCGGCGATTTTGCCGACTTTGACTCCCATCTTAGGCCAATTACATTATTCCAGTCAACCAAATTCTTAGCTATTTCACTAGTATTACTTCTACTCTATCGATTGAGCACAAGAAATCGGCAAGTCAACTGTTTCAACTACAAATTAAAGTGATCGGAAATTGTTAATTTGGCCAATTTAACACAAAGTTCAAAATATTCCAATTTCAAAATAGGGTCCAGAATAAACAATGTAGGTATTCCTGGAACTAAACTAACATTTCCTCTGTTCATTAGTTACGTTTTGAGGCTTTACAAATAAATTCCATTTTGATTTTTTATTCACATAATGAATTTTTATTCACACCAAAAAATAGAAGATTTACTGTTATGCAATACTGTAATAATTGTATAAATATCATCACCATATTTGTGAATGCATATTAGACCCACCAGCTGGCGTGTATTAGACGTGTGAGGTCGTTTGTTTACTCTTGAATATCGGCAAAAATTTAACGTTTCTGCTACTTTGAGCTCAGTTTCAAGCCATTTACAGTGCTAAAACCAATCAAAGTTATCTCTATTTCTGTAATATGTCTTCCATTCTATCAAATGAGACCAAGAAATCGCAAATAGAACTATAAAAAACATACGAAAAAACACTGCAAAGTCGCTGTTTTAATCGAAAAATCATGATTTCAGTTTTTTTCTCTCATTATACACAGCGTGCTGCAGGATCTGTTTTATGTGGTGCACACATACCACATAGATGTATTCTCTCATATCTAGGCCCAAATGTACCACTCACAGTTTATCAGAGTGAGCTGAGATCATGACGTAGATCTACGGTTTGGACCCTGAACGTAAAGCCGTAGATCTACGGGACGGACCCTCAAAGGGTTAATCTTGTCCCCCAGGATGCGACCCACACCAGTCGACTAGCACCCAGGTACCTATTTGCTGCTAGGTGAACAGGACAACAGGTGTAAGGAAACATGTCGAAATGTTTCCACCCGCCGGGAATCGAACCCGGGCCCTCCGTGTGTGAAGCGGGAGCTTTAGCCACCAGGCCACTGACCTTGAAGGATTAAGAACCAACATCTTGCTCAGGAAAATTTGAGGGTGTCTTTTAGGATAGGTCTCATGATGTGAAATTTAATGTTTAAAGAGGGTTTCTTATAATTTTTATTGTCATAGGCACCATGTAGAAAAAAATTTTGAGCTAGATACAGGTTTTACATGTCTTACAAAACAGACTTTTGCTTATTGTACTTTTTTTTTTTTTTTTTTTTTTTTTTTTTACACAAGTCGGCCGTCTCCCACCAAGGCAGGGTGACCCAAAAAGAAAGAAAATCTCAAAAAGAAAATACTTTCATCATCATTCAACACTTTCACCTCACTCACACATAATCACTGTTTTTGCAGAGGTGCTCAGAATACAACAGTTTAGAAGCATATATGTATAAAGATACACAACATATCCCTCCAAACTGCAAATATCCCAAACCCCTCCTTTAAAGTGCAGGCATTGTACTTCCCATTTCCAGGACTCGAGTCCGGCTATATAAAAATAACCGGTTTACCTGAATCATTTCACTAAATATTACCCTGCTCACACTCCAACAGCTCGTCAGGTCCCAAATACCATTTGTCTCCATTCACTCCTATCTAACACGCTCACGCACGCTTGCTGGAAATCCAAGCCCCTAGCCCACAAAACCTCGTTTAGCCCCTCCCTCCAACCTTTTGGAGGATGACACGTACCTCGCCTTCCTTTCCCTACAGATTTATACACTCTCCATGTCATTCTACTTTGATCCATTCTCTCTAAATGACCAAACCACCTCAACAAACCCTCTTCAGCCCTCTTACTAATACTTTTATTAACTCCACACCTAATTTCCACACTCCAAATTTTCTTCATAATATATACACCACACATTGCCCTTAGACAGGACATCTCCACTGCCTCCAACCACCTCCTGCTGCATTCACAACCCAAGCTTCACACCCATGTAAGAGTGTTGGTAGTACTATGCTTTCATACATTCCCTTCTTTGCCTCCATTGATAATGTTTTTTGTCTCCACATATACCTCAATGCACCACTCACCTTTTTTCCCTCATCAATTCTATGATTAACCTCATCCTTCATAAATCCATCCGCCGACATGTCAACTCCCAAGTATCTGAAAACATTCACTTCTTCCATACTCCTCCCCAATTTGATATCCAATTTTTCTTTATCTAAATCATTTGATACCCTCATCACCTTACTCTTTTCTATGTTCACTTTCAACTTTCTACCTTTACACACACTCCCAAACTTGTCCACTAACCTTTGCAATTTTTCTTTAGAATCTCCCATAAGCACAGTATCATCAGCAAAAAGTAACTGTGTCAATTCCCATATTTTATTTGATTCCCCATAATTTAATCCCACCCCTCTCCCATCCCCATCTACATGTGATAATAAATATCCTAATAACATGGCCAAAATTATCTTTGCCATTCTTTCCCTATTACAGTGTATTTTGCAGAACATTGGTTGACAGTCTCAGAACTGCTTGCTACTCTGTTCAGTGTCAGTAATGCTAATGATTTACACAGCTGGCAAAGTACTCTACCCAGGACTTTACCCATCTGGCAAAGTAGGCCTTACAGACAAGCAGCATACTCTGAATGTTCAGCAACATGGGTATAAAGGGGGGTGGGGTATGGCCCTTTTTCCCCAGAAATTGCCTTAGGTGATTATTCTCTGTGCAGTTGGTGTGTTACTCAGGGTGGCACATGCTTTAACTGTTTGCTCACAATTTTGGTCAGTCAGTCTTTGTTGTGGTTTTTGCAATTACAAGATACCTGTTGGTACCTTGGACATTTAATACAATTTTTTTTAATATATTTATTGTGAGTAATGGTATTTATTATTTTATTGCTGTTGGGATTGCATGTGCAAGCTGTTTTGTTGTTTCCCGTGTCTCTGGCTGATATAGATACTTATCTGGTAGCAACTTCGGTACAATTAGCTATTGACAGTGTTTCCCATTGGACCTCGGTACAGGGCTTTAGATTCTCTGTACTAAATACATTCTCTATACTAAATACATTTTTATAAGGTGCACTTTCTTTCCTCATTGCCAACTCACTCTCTATGGATCCCTATTACAACTTGACAGGCCTCAAAATTCCTCAACCCAAGTTTGATTATTTCCTAAAACATGCCTCCTTGTTTCAGCAAGTTATTCTCTGCCCTTGATTCATTTTGGATTCCCTTTTTTGCTTTACTATACTATTTTTTCTCACTCCCACCTTGGAAAATACTTGTTCCCCATATTTGCCCTTCCTTCCTTGCCTTCTTGACCCTTACACTTTTGTGACCCTGAAATTAAATTCCTGTCAGTGTTACATTTTTTTTTTTAAATTATCTTCTGAAATAGTAGAAAATCTTTTTCTAAAGGTAATGACACCAAAAAGGCAGAATTTTATGTAAAACTTATAAAATTATGGCCTAATTTATTCCAATTTCATTGCTAAAACTTACTCGCTTCTTGGCTATTTTGCTATTATGCCTTATGTCCTATCAATTGAGTACAAGAAACTGCCCATTGAGTTATCAGAACTACCCTATAAAGTACCCAGAAGTCCTTAATTTGGCCACTTTTACACAAAATTCAACAAATTCCAATTTTAAAACTCACTCCAAGTTAACCCTTTCACTGTCAATCAAAATCTGCTGGGCCATTTAATTTGGAAACAATGGACAAGATCCACTGGGTACAGAATTTTCTGTTATGATGATCACAGCAAAACAGACACATCTCAGTCCACCACAGTCACCATTACTGACCACTTGCTATCCCTTTTTAGGCTTTTAGATTGAGAGCTAACTGTACTGTGATTTAATTAAACTTCATACCTGCTTAGTCAAAAGGCACTTGGTATCCTTGTATATGCAGGTTGAAGCATAAGTCACTTTACTGTATTAAAATAATTGTTGCCAAGTCAATGCAGTCAAATATTACGATAATTATTCTCTGTAAAGTGACTTGTGTCATGTTCTGTACAGTAGCTGGTATGTGATGTGGGTAAACTACCTAGCATTCACTTCAGTTTATAAATTAAGAGGCAATACTGTGGGGTACTGCTGCTGTCATTTCACATTCAGAAATACCTTTTTTTTTTTTTTTTTTTTTTTTCAACAAGTCGGCCGTGTCCCACCGAGGCAGGGTGACCCAAAAAAGAAAGAAAATCCCCAAAAAGAAAATACTTTCATCATCATTCAACACTTTCACCACACTCGCACATTATCACTGTTTTTGCAGAGGTGCTCAGAATACAACAGTCTAGAAGCATACACATATAAAGATACACAACATATCCCTCCAAACTGCCAATATCCCAAACCCCTCCTTTAAAGTGCAGGCATTGTACTTCCCATTTCCAGGACTCAAGTCCGACTATATGAAAATAACCGGTTTCCCTGAATCCCTTCACTAAATATTACCCTGCTCACACTCCAACAGATCGTCAGGTCCCAAGTACCATTCGTCTCCATTCACTCCTATCTAACACGCTCACGCACGCTTGCTGGAAGTCCAAGCCCCTTACCCACAAAACCTCCTTTACCCCCTCTCTCCAACCCTTTCAAGGACGACCCCTACCCCGCCTTCCTTCCCCTATAGATTTATATGCTTTCCATGTCATTCTACTTTGATCCATTCTCTCTAAATGACCAAACCACCTCAACAACCCCTCTTCTGCCCTCTGACTAATACTTTTATTAACTCCACACCTTCTCCTAATTTCCACACTCCGAATTTTCTGCATAATATTTACACCACACATTGCCCTTAAGGGCAGAAATACCTGCTTGCAAATAATAAAAATGAACTACAGTAAACTTCATGAGGAAGTGAAGAAGAATCCTTCCTCCGTAAGCCATTAGTGTTGTAAAAGGCAATTAAAATGCCAGAAGGAAGGGGCTAATAACCTCTTCTCCTGTATAAATTACTAAATGTAAAAAGAGGAAAAATTTTCTAGTTTTCCTCTTTGGTTCACCCTGCCTCAATGAGAGACAACTCGTTACATTAAAAAAATTATTGTTACAATGTTGAAATATTGAGGGCCCATATGATGCTGTCTCCCACATTTTTATATTAATATTTTATGTATGTTCATTGGTGTTGTGGCCCCCTACCAAACTAGCGGTTACATAAATAACCCGCACATAAAAGAGAGAAGCTTACGACGACGTTTCGGTCCGACTTGGACCATTGACAAAGTGACTTTGTCAATGGTCCAAGTCGGACCGAAACGTCGTCGTAAGCTTCTCTCTTTTATGTGCGGGTTATTTGTGTATCGTTCCAGTCACGGTATTGTGCCTTTTTGTTATTTATAAACTAGCGGTTAAATGGTTAACCTGCCGGCCGGCAGTACCACTGGGTACGTCATCAAACCCATTGTGGGGACTGCTGAGCCGGCCTTAGAGCAGTACGTACCTGAACACCTCACGGTACACATCTACTGGCTTTAGAAGCAGTAAGTACCTGAACACCTCACGGTACGCATCTAAGCAGTAGGTACCTGAACACCTCATGGTACACATCTACTGGCTTTAGAAGCAGTAAGTACCTGAACACCTCATGGTACATATCTACTGGCTTTAGAAGCAGTATGTACCTGAACACCTCATGGTATGCACCGCAGCAGTAATTACCAGAACACCTCATGGTATAGATCTACTAGTAATTCATCGGACCACCTTGCGGTGTGTCAATTGGTCTTGAAGGCGGTAGATAGTACTCACCAGACCATCTTATGGTGTACTTCTACCGGCCTTAGAGAGTATTTACAGGACTACCGGTGATGTCTGCGGACTCACCGCCTACGCTGGTCAACTGTGGGCCGGAGTCATCTGATGCTGTTTTTGTTGAGAAATGGAATTACCAGCTAAGCTTATACCATTCGTATAGGGAAAACTTAACTTAGAAAGACAGCTCATCGCCTGCACAGCCGCCCCTGCAGACGAGGTCTTGAGAAGCTGTCGAAGTCATTCCTCAACAGGCTGAAATGAGTTATAATTTGTAAACAATAAATTACCCCTATGGGGTGTTATGTCAGCATATTTCATTCACTGATGGCTGACAAACTTACTTGTGTGGACTCAAAAGTCCGCACCTAACTGCCGACTATAGGTTGATTACAAACTCCTTGCGACTCAAGAACTGCGCAGTCCCCCGTACTACAAGAAATTCGTAACCTACCTTGCTCTTGTAACGTGAGCTATGGTGTTCTTCACACCTTCGACAGGTATCGGTGACTTGATAGAAGCTGAAGTGTCCTTGGATGTCCACGTCTTCCATAGTCTAGGAATACGCACACTGGTACACTATGTTCCACAAGATTTGTCTTTATTGTTCACAATCTTATCACTAAAGAAGCTGATCACACTTCTCTGTAAGTGTTTATTGTGTTTTGTGAGACACTTTGTTCACACTAATGCACAGCGTCAGTGTCACTCTCAGTAGAGTCAAAAGTAATCTGAAGACGCCACAATGCTCCACGCCGTCACTGCCCCCAGCACAAAGGAAAAGCTGACCTAGTACTTTTGCTTCCTTGCCACTTCCCCGATGAAGCAAAGCAGAATGTTTAAATCTTGTGTCTTAAGCATAGACAACAATGTCCACTATCTTTACTATGGTAATAAAGTAGGAGCAGGATTTTCCTTAATTGTCCTGCTAAGGTAAGAGATGTACTGTCTCTTATTAAAATACACTCTGCAACACTGGACTGCAAGGAGCGGCGGTCGCTTGACCACAGGCCGTATACTGGTACTGCATCTGGGATCAATTACTCGCTGTAGCAGTAAACAAGATATTTGCCCCTTCTGAGAGGGCTGGGCCCCTCAGGGCTGAAAGGGGCTGAAGGGGGCTGATGGGGGCTGATACCCCCCTCCTGGAGAAAATTTCTCCACAGTTTTAGTGGGACATTACATGAAGAAAAGGTTGGAGTGTTACACTGACCTGGGCTAGGACCATAGTGTGACACTTAAGCAAGTATGGAGTGGAACACTGAGATATGCTACAGGACCGTAGTGGAACACTGAGAAGAAAAGGGTGTCGTGTGACACTGAAGATGGTCAGGTTGTAGTGTTCATTGAATAGTATCATGTGACTGGCCTCGAGAAAGACGCTGTGGGTGATAGTGTGCGATGCAGAGACAAGGGTGTCAAGAGTGACAGTAGAGATATTGTGTATGACACAGAGAAAAGGGTGTCGTGTGACACGGAGAGTAGGAGTGTCGTGTGACACAGAAAAGGGTGTCTAGTGGACACGGTTGAGCAGGAGCGTCATTACACGGAAGAAAGGGTGTCAAGTGACACAGTTGAGAGGGAGCGTCACAACACACCACGGATGAGTGTCGTGAGAGACACTGGAGCGTCATAAGGAGTTGATTGTAATTTATTACTGTAAATGTTACGTATAATTTATTATTTTAGCATAGATATATATATATAGTGACACAGGAGTGTCAAGGAAGTTGTACCCTGTGTAGGGTTACGAATTATTTATTATTTTAGTAAAATGCTAATTATAATTTATTATTGTAACATGTATATATATTTTAAATACCTCTAGACCAAAGATTGATTTTTATATTATATTAAAGATTAATTGATTTTAATGTTGTATTTATGTATCCCGAACTCTTTATTAAAAAATGAGTAAACTTACCATCTTAAAAATCACTTTTTTTGTAATAATTAGATATACATGTGACTTTTATATTTACATGTACCAAGTGTTTATCTGGAGTTTATCTGGAGAGAGTTCCGGGGGTCAACGCCCCCGCGGCCCGGTCTGTGACCAGGCCTCCTTAGGTCAGTGTCCCAGGATGCGACCCACACCAGTCGACTAACACCCAGGTACCCATTTTACTGATGGGGAACATAGACAACAGGTGAAAGAAACACGTCCAATGTTTCTACTCTGGCTGGGAATCGAACCCAGGCCCTCACCGTGTGTAGCGAGAGCGTTAACCACCAGGCCACCAGATAAACCTTGGTGCATCCACCCTTTCCCAGTAGAACCATGTTAACCCTCCTTACACTCTTAACCTCTTGAGGGTCCAGACCCTAAATCTGAAGTGTCCACAGGGTCCAAAAATTTAAAAAAAAAAATTTTTATTTTTTCTTATGAAATGGTAGAGAATCTTTTTCTGAAGATAATAAAACAAAAAGTACAAAATTTGACGAAATTATACCTTCATGAATTTTGCTGTGTCAGTAATGTTTAAGCATCAGTGATTTTGCCCAATTTGACTCCTATTTTAGGTCAATTACATTGTTCCAGTTGACCAAATTCTTAGCTATTTCGCTAGTATGCCTTCTATTTTATCAAATGAGCACAAGAAACTGCCCAGTCAACTATTTCAACTACCCAATAAGGTGATCATAAATTGGTAATTTGGCCAGTTTCACACAAATTTCAAAATATTGTATTTTCAAAATAGGGTTCAGAATAAACAATGCAGGCATTCCTGGCACTAAAATAACATTTCTTCTGTTCATTAGTTATGTTTCCAGGCTTAACATGTGAATTCCATTTTGATTTTTTTTTATTCACAAAAGGAGCTTTTAGTCAAAAAAATAGAAGATTTACTGTTATGCAATATTGCAATAATTGTATGAAGAATATCAATGCATTCATGAACGCACATTAGACCCACCGGTTGACGTGTATTGGACATGAGATGTGATTTGTTTGCTCTTAAACATCAGCAAAAAATTGAACAATTCCACTACTTTGAGCTCAATTTCATGATAATTTTTGTTCCAAAACCCAATCAGAATCATCTCTATTTCTGTAATATGTCTTCCATTCTATCAAGTGAGACTAAGAAACTGCAAATACAACCATAAAAACCACACAAAAATGCACTGCAACGTCGCTGTTTTAATCCAAAAACACGGTCAGTTTTTTCTCATTATGCACTGTGTGCTGCAGGATTTTTTTTGTATGGTGCAAACTTACCACATAGACCCATTTTCTCATATCTAGGCCCAGATTTACCACTCACAGCTTATCTGAGTGAACTGAGCTAATGATGCAGTACTATGGCACTGACCCTGGCTTCAAAGCCATAGAACTACAGCACAGACCCTCAAGGGGTTGAAAATGCTTAAGTAGTGACTGACAATTAAGGTAAGGTAAACTGTAGTAATTTCTGCCTAGTAGAATATTTTTTTTTTTTTTTTTTTTTTTTTTTTAACACGTTGGCCATTTCCCACCAAGGCAAGGTGACCCAAAAAGAAAGAAAAAACTTTCAGCATCATTCAACACTTTCACCATCACTCATACATAATCACTGTCTTTGCAGAGGCCCTCAGATATGACAGTTTAGATGTCCCTCCAAACTTCCAATATCCCAAACTACTCCTTTAAAGTGCAGGCATTGTACTTCCCATTTCCAGGACTCAAGTCCGGCTAACTGGTTTCCCTGAATCCCTTCAAAAAATATTACCTTGCTCACACTCCAACAGCTTGTCAGGTCCCAAAAACTATTCGTCTCCATTCACTCCTGTCTAACACATTCATTTTTTTTTTATTTTTGGCAAATTTGGCAGTACGGTATCTGAAATACAGTGGACCCTCGATTAACGATATTTTTTCATTCCAGAAGTATGTTCAGGTGCCAGTACTGACCGAATTTGTTCCCATAAGGAATATTGTGAAGTAGATTAGTCCATTTCAGACCCCCACACATACACGTATAAACGCATTTATATAAATAGACTTACATAATTGGTCGCATTGGGAGGTGATCGTTAAGCGGGGGTCCACTGTATAGCCCTTTTTTTCCAAACATGTTCTTCACTTCATAAAGCTAATTTTCATAGGTTACCGATTTTCAGTAACATATTTTGTGCATTATGAGAGGGTTTGCTGTATTATATATTTATTGCATTTACAATCTGAGCAATGTTAAAATCTAAATTGGTGCATTCACAGTTATTCTCCTTGTTTTGGAATAGATATTTAGTGACATGTTCAACAGGATGAAGTTGGTTGTTATATAAATAAATCATACAAATAGGCTCGCACTTTTATCTAACTTGTATGTATCCAAATAACCAGGTCACATCCCTACTTGGTGTCATTATGAGGATCAATATGCAATCTAGACATTTTCATATTGCTTAGAATTATGTCTTTCTAGGTTTGGGAATATGACAGGATATGGATACAGAAGAGAGACGACTGCAAACCAGTAAAAATATTGGCACATCTTTACAATAATTGGAATACACATGGCATGGGTGACAAGCATAACTAACCCATAATTTGAAAATAAAACTAATGTTTGTCTTGGTCCATTGTTAAATTCAGAATGAACCTTTTATGGCCCAGTTTGTGCATTAGTTGTGAAGTGCTTCAACTACAACATTATGACTATTTACTCTTCATAGATAATATTGCAGCATTCATGCAGACAAGTGTGTAAATTTTTTGTAACAAATTTTCAATATTTTCCAGGATGAATCTAGACGCTACTGAATGTCAAGTTTGTGAAAATCTTCTGTCCTGTGATGCTTGCCTGGAATCTCTCAGCTGTGGTTGGTGCTACAATGTGTTCAATCCTACCATTGGTATTTGCACTGCTGGTGATTTTTCACAACCAAATAAAGGTAAAAATGTTCAAGCAGTATTTGAATTTAATTTATATCATATTTATGCCTTGCACAACATCTGTCACTATTCCTCTGCAGGGTTACAGTAAAATTTTCTCCACACTTCTGCCTCCGCATCTTTTAGAACAGGTTTGTGCAATTGGTTCAGAGAGCTACATTTATGAAAGTCCTGCATATAATATAATTTTTTTTTTTTGACACATTAGCTGTCTCCCACCAAGGCAGGGTGACCCAAAAAGAAACAAACACTTTCACCATCATTCAAAAAGAAAGAAACACTCACTATTTTATTTTTTTCAACAAGTCGGCCGTCCTAGGTAGTAGGTTGGTAGACAGCAACCACCCAGGGAGGTACTACCATCCTGCCAAGTGAGTGTAAAACGAAAGCCTGTAATTGTTTTACATGATGGTAGGATTGCTGGCGTCCTTTTTTCTGTCTCATGAACATGCAAGATTTCAGGTACGTCTTGCTACTTCTACTTACACTTAGGTCACACTACACATACATTTTTTTTTTTTTCCTCAACAAGTCGGCCGTCTCCCACTGAGGCAGGGTGACCCAAAAAGAAAATCCCCAAAAACAAAATACTTTCATCATTATTCAACACTTTCACCTCGCTCACACATAATACACAAGCATATATATACACACACCCCTCTGGGTTTTCTTCTATTTTCTTTCTAGTTCTTATTCTTGTTTATTTCCTCTTATCTCCATGGGAAAGTGGAACAGAATTCTTCCTCCATAAGCCATGCGTGTTGTAAGAGGCGACTAAAATGCCGGGAGCAAGGGGCTAATAACCCCTTCTCCTGTATAAATTACTAAATTTAAAAAGAGAAACTTTTGTTTTTCTTTTTGGGCCACCCTGCCTCGGTGGGATATGGCCAGTTTGTTGAAAGAAGAAGTCGGCTGTCTTTCACCAAGGCAGGGTGACCCAAAAAGAAAATACTTTCATCATCATTCAACACTTTTCACCTCACTCACACATAATCATTGTCCTTACAGAGTCACCCAGATACAACAGTCTAGAAGCATATGTAAAGATATATAACATACCCCTCCAAACTGCCAATATCCCGAACCTCTTCTTTAAAATGCAGGCATTGTACTTCCCATTTCCAGTACTCAAGTCCGGCTATATAAAGATAACCGGTTTCCTTGAATCCCTTCACTAAATATTACTTTCACTATTTTTCACACATAATCAGTCTTTGCAGAGGTGCCTAGATAAAAATAAAAATTTAGGCATACTTTGTGTTTCAGAAGTCATATCTCTTTAAATATTGCTCTAATATGGTTAATACTGACATTCATAAGAAAGATTGACCAGAAAAAAAACTTTTATGATTAATTTTCAATTTAGCAGTGATGTGCTAAGCTCCCTAGAAAGTACTGACACCTTGAAACCATCAAAAATAAATAAATTTATTCCTGAGCTGCTCCAAAGATAAAGTTTTGGATAATCAAACTCTGCTAATTAGAAACCTTAATTTGGAAGTTTACTATAGTTAGTTCATAAACATAACACAATAGCATTTATCTTTCATGTCTTAATACTGATTAGTAATCACTTTTCTTAGAACTGTATGCATGGATAGTTAACCCTTTCAGGGTCAGCAGGCCCTCTCCTAAACTTGTTCCCAGGGTCGGAAATTTTTTGAAAAAAAAAAATTATTTTTTCTTGTGGAATGATAGAGAATCTTTTCCCGATCATAATGACACCAAAAGTATGAAATTTGATGGAAAACTTGCGGAATTATGCTCTCGCAAAGTTAGCGGTCTTGATGATGTTTACGCATCGGCAATTTTGCCCACTTTGAGCCCTATTTTTGGCAAATTCCAATGTACCAGTCAACAAAAATTGTAACTATTTCCGTAGAACTCCATTTTTTCTATTGAATGAGTACAAGAAACCACCAATTTACCAATTTCAACCATCCAATAAAGTGGTCAGAAATTGGCAATTTTGCCAATTTCACACAAATTTCAAAAGATGCCAGTTTCCAAATAGGGTCCAGAATAAACAAGACAGACATTCCTGGCACTAAAATAACATTTCCTTTGTTCATTAGTCATGTCCCAAGGCCTCTGTTACATTTCCTTTGCTTTCCACTTTGAATTTTTATTCTCAAAAAAAAAAAAATACATTTACTGTTATGCAGACTACTGCATTAGTATAGAAATGGTATAAATAATATCAGCGCACTCGTGAAAGAATATTAGACTCACCAGTTGACGTTTATTGGAAGCATGGCATGTCTTGTTTACTTTTGAACTTTGGCAAAAATCAAACATTTCTGCTACTTTGAGTTCAATTTCAAGGTACTTTTCATTGTGAAACCAATCAAAATCATCCCAATTTCTGTAATATGTCTTCCATTCTATAAAATGAGACCAGGAAAGCTAGAATGCAATCGTAAATAGCATATGAAAATACACTGCAAAGATGCTGTTTTAAACCAAAAACACGGTCAGTTTTTTTTTTCTCGTTATGCACTGTGTGCTGCAGAATTTTTTTTATACTGCGCACACTGACCACATAGATCCATTCTCTCATATGTAGGCCTACCAGCTTTCTCTTGCTAGATTTGAAGGCGCTAGAATTTATGCATACTAGTATGGCACCAACCCTGGCGTGCAAGCTGTACTAGTACGGCACCAACCCTGAAAGGGTTAAACAACTTGCAGTTGTTAGCTTAATTCAATGCTAAGGCTGTGCCTAAGTTAGCCTGTATTATCTATGAGTTGCCCAAACTGTGTATCAAAGAGTCACTATGTTGTTCGGTTAGAAATGCAACTAGCAGTCTAGGAAACAGTATGTAAATGAAGCACTATATGGGTTAAGATGAGTATATTGAGGCCTCTTTACATTTGAAAGACAATTGTCAGGCTTTGGTAATCCTAGATAGAGTAATTGGTATTGGCATTAATTATATCCTTAGAAGATGCACCAAATAATTCCATTGAACCTGCAGATTTGCCTGAGTTAAAGTCTATATACTGAGTCTCTTGCACAAATTTTAAGGCTGTGAGTTTTGTACTATTGGTTTAAGGTAATGTGATAAGAAGAGGCTGAGAGAATATGTTAAGTACTGATTTACTTTTTTTTTTTTTTTTTTTTTTTTTTTTTTTTTTTGCAGGAGATTGTGGCAGCCTTATTAGCCCCCTGTTACTAGCTGCCAGTGAGAATACATCAGTTTTTGTGGACCTACAAGTTTCACAAAGCAATTGGGCTTATGCAATGTGCCCAGATGTAGATGAGTGCAAACTGTCACTTCATGATTGCCATCCTAATGCAACATGCTCTAATACCCACCCAGGATTTAACTGCACCTGCAGTAGAGGCTTTCGTGGAAATGGACATGACACGTGTGAAAGAACGTATGTGTGTAATATGCTTCTTTTATATATTACAGTTATATTGAGATTTAGTTCTTTAATGGAAATTTTAGTTAATAATTGTCTCTTGATTTTTTTTATTTTTATCATAATTAAAGGTTTGCAGAATTGGGTAATAGTTGTATTTCCACTGTTTTATGATGCTATTCTCTATGAATCACAATTTTGTATGTATGTATTCTATTGTAATCTGCTTTAGCAGATACTCTTATAAACAGTCTCTATATTACATTTGCTATGAAATTTCACTATATTTCAGATGCTATGAAAGTTGCATCCATGGGTACTGTTCTGGCCATCCTGAGTATAAGTGTGTCTGCAACCTAGGCTGGATGGGGCCAGACTGTGCCACAAACTGTGGCTGTAACAACCACTCAACGTGTCACAAAGGGGTTGGCATCTGCGATCAATGCCGAGACGGGACTGATGGGCAGTACTGTCACCTCTGTCAGTGAGTATTTTTACTTTTTATCTAAGTTAAATATAAATATTGTCCCCCAAACTGCATTATTTGTAATACAGTACCAATCAGTAATACACATAACTATTTTTTAATTAAAGGGTATGTCAAAGAAATTAGGTTTGCTAACTTTTATCACCTAAAAGGTATTCATGAAAATGTATCAGAAATATAATCCAAAATTGGAACATATATATCAAGCTTAAGCTGTGTACATAAGTTTTTTGCATGAGACATGAATTGGTATACTGAGTGAATGTGTTCAGGAAATTTTATTTTTAACCTGATCAGCTATTTTGCACTATGGCAGGGTCGCCCAGAGAAGAAAACATTCACCATCACTTATTAATTAGCTGTCTTGCCAGAAATGTGTAAGCATCACAACACAGGTGGACCTCTGAACTGAGCACCCCAACCCATCCTTGAGACTGCAGACATATTGCAGAATATATTAGAAATATTACAGAAATAGATACGATTTTGATTGCTTTCATGACTAAAAATGCCTTGAAATTGAGCTCAACCTAGGAGAAATGGTCCATTGCTTGGCTGTCTCAGAGTAAACAAATGACGTCACTGTCCATTTCAATATGCAGTTGTGAATGGGTTGACATATTTATACAATTATTACAATAAGGAATAACAGTAAATCTTATATTTTTTGTGTGAATAAAAATTACAGATAATTTATATAATAATAATGATAATAATATGTATAGTAATAATATGAATAATAATATGAATAATAATAATATGAATAATAATAATATGAATAATAACAATACATATATTATAATAATAATAGTATAATACAATAATAATAATAATAATAATATAATATGTATAATAATACATATATAATAATAATAATGTACTGCATATAATAATTTTAATAATAGACGGCTTCAAAAGGCCGTCACTAGATGGCAGTGTTTACCACAACAAAGAGGGAGCGGTTGTGGCCTCCTCAACCTGTTACATAATGACATATTTTATTCATTCTAGAGTATATATCGTGTTTCTATGTTATTTATATTGTATGTTATGTCATATTAGATGAACTGTGATATATAAATAAGCCGTATAGATGGTATTAGCGAAATTATTCATGAAGTATTTTGCCCGGTCTCCAGACAAACTCTCCTCCACCGCCCATACCACTACATGAATGACATTTTATTAATTTTAGAGTATATATCAGGTTTTTATGTTATTTATGTTGTTTATTATGTCATATTAGATGAAGTGAGATAGGTAAATAAGCCGTAGAGTTGATATTAGCGAAATTATTGAAGTACAGAATTCTACTAGAATGGATTAATTGCATTTCAATTAATTTAAATGAGGAAAATTGACTCTGCAAACGAGCAAATCCAGTTGCAAGCAAGGTCATGGAACGGATTAAACTCGCAGGTAGAGGTTCCACTGTACTATACTTTTTCTGTTTGTTCATATTGTTAGCACTTGTACTGAAATTACAGTAGGGTGGCAGTAATGCGATTGGAAAGCTGTAATTAAATTTAAAAATAAGTTCTTACTGTAAGACTACATATGAATTCTTTTTTTCTTTTTTCTATTTTTTACAGGGCAGGAAACTTTGGTAATGCTACAACTATCGGGTGTCAGATGTGTAAATGCAATGATCACTGGGATGAAACCCTTGGACAGTGTAATCAGACTACTGGAGAGTGCTTCTGTATCCATAATACCGATGGACATAACTGTCACAAATGCTTGCCAGGTTTGTTTCTTCGTTTTCTCGAGTGCTACTGTGAATTTTGACAAGTACTCATTGATTGAGATGTAATGTGTGTTTTGTTAAGTGAATGACAAGGTTTCTTAATTGCTTTCCATCACTATGCACTTGGGAGAATCTTGCAAAATTGTCTTTATTCTGCGTACTATAGTTATGAGCACCAATATAATTTAAATTAGTGGGTGACTTTACATGTATATTCCAAGGAAAATTCACAAGAAAAAATATGACTGTTGCAATTTCATAATTTTTTTTTATTAGGATTTTATGGTGATCCAAGTAACGGCGGACGTTGCTTTAGAGAATGCAGTGCTCGGAATATTTTGTATGAAGCAACAAAAGGCTACTTGGGAGCACAGACAACTGGATTGGAGCCATCTGCAACTTGTATGTGGATAATTACTGCTGGTGACACTTTAGAGCCCCTTACCGCCCTCCAAACTGGGTAAGTTATGCTCTTGTGTGTGTATGTCTTTATTAGTTTACATAGATTTCAACTAAACTCTAGCCTTCACATAATTCATGTGCTACCAATACAGTGGTCCCCCGGTTAACGATATTTTTTCACTCCATAAGTATGTTCAGGTGCCAGTACTGACCGAATTTATTCCCATAAGGAATATTATGAAGTAGATTAGTCCATTTCAGACCCCCAAACATACACGTACAAACGCACTTACATAAATACACTTACATAATTGGTCGCATTCGGAGGTAATCGTTATGCGGGGGTCCACTGTACATGGAAAAATTATTCTCATTACCACTGGATTGTGCCTGTATTTATAGTATATATGAAAGCTTAGCACAGTTTAATATTGCACTTAATAATAGCTGAGGGGACAAAGAGTGTAAAAATTATAGGGAAATAAGCCTGAGTCCTAGGTAGTAGGTTGGTAGACAGCAACCACCAAGGGAGGTACTACCGTCCTTCCAAGTGAGCGTACAACGGAAGCGTGTAATTGTTTTACATGATGGTAGGATTGCTGGTGTCATTTTTTTGTCTCATAAACATGCAAGATTTCAGGTATGCCTTGCTACTTCTACTTACACTTAGGTTACACTACACTTGCATGTACAAGCATATATGTATATATACACACCCCTCTGGGTTTTCTTCTGTTTTCTTGCTAGTTCTTATTGTTGTTTATTTCCTCTTTTCTCCATGAGGAAATAGAACAGAATTCTTCCTCCATAAGCCATGCATGTCATAAGAGTACCGGGAGCAAGGGGTTAGTTAGCCCTTCTGTATACATTACTAAAGTTAAAAGATAAACTTTTGCTCTTCTTTTTAGGTCACCCTGCCTTGGTGGGATATGGCCAGTTTGATGGAAATAAAAGGCCTGTTGAGTGTACCTGGTAAGGTGTATGGTAGAGTTATTATTGAAAGAATTATGAGTAAGATGGAGAGCAGGATTGCAGATGAACAAGGAGGCTTTAGGAAGGGTACGGGGTGTGTAGACCAAGTGTTTACAGGGAAACATATAGGTGAACAGTATTTAGATATGGGTAAAAAGGTTTTTGTGGCACTTACGGATTCAGAAAAGTCATATGATAGGGTGGATAGGGGGGCAGTGTGGCAGATGTTGCAGATGTACAGAATAGGAGATAGGTTACTGAAAGCAGTGAAGAGTTTTTATGAGGATAGTGAGGCTCAGGTTAGAGTATGTAGAAGAGAGGGAGATGATTTTCCAGTAAAAGTAGGCCTTAGACAGGGATGTGTTATGCCACCATGGTTGTTCAATATATCTATAGAGGGACTTGTAAGAAAAGTGAATGCTCAGGTGTTGGCAGGAGATGTGGGATTAAAAGATAAAGAATCTAACACAAAGTGGGAGTTGTCACAGTTGCTCTTTGCTGATGATACTGTTTTTGGGAGATTCTGAAGAGAAGTTGCAGAGGTTGGTGGACAAGTTTTGTAGAGTATGTAAAAGAAGGAAATTAAAAGTGAACATAGGATAGAGGAAGGTGATAAGAATAACATTAAAACTAGGTAATGAAAGATTTTACATGAAATTGAAGGGAGGGAATATGGAGGAAGTCATTGTATTCAGATATATGGGAATGGACTTGTCAGCAGATGGGTCTATGAAGGATGAGATGAATCATGGAATTGATGATTGAAGAAAGGTGAGTGGTGCACCAAGGGGTGTGCAGAGACAGAACATTATCCATGGAAACAAAGAGGGGAATGTATGAGAGTATAGTTATACCAACACACTTATATGGGTGTGAAGCATGCATGGTGAATGTTGCAACAAGAAGGCTGGAGGCAGTGGAAATGATGTCTGAGGGCAATATGTGGTGTGAATATAATGCAGAAAATCCATAGTTTGGAAATTAGGGGGTGTGGGGTTACTAAAAGTTTTATCCAGAGGGCTGAGGAGGGTTGTTGAGGTTGTTCAAATATTCAGAGAGGTTGGAACAAAATAGAATGACTTGGAGAGTGTATAAATCTGTAATGGAAGGAAGGCAGGGTGGGAGTCAGCCTAGGAATGGTTGGAGGGAGGGGGTAAAGGAGGTTTTGTTTGCAAGGAACTTGGACTTCCAGCAAGCATGCATGAGAATGTTAAATAGGAGTGAGTGGAGACAAATGGTTTTATATAACTTGACTAGGTAGTAGGTTGGTAGACAGCAACCACCCAGGGAAGTACTACCGTCCTGCCAGATGACTGTGAAACAAAAACCTGTAATTATTTTGCATGATGGTAGGATTGCTGGTTTCTTTTTCTGTCTCATAAACACGCTAAGATAACAGGGATATCTTGCTACTCCTACTAACACTTTGGTCACACTTCACAGACACGCACATGCATATATATATATACATACATCTAGGTTTTTCTCCTTTTTCTAAATAGCTCTTGTTCTTTTTTATTTCTTCTATTGTCCATGGGGAAGTGGAAAAGAATCTTTCCTCCGTAAGCCATGCGTGTCGTATGAGGCGACTAAAATGCCGGGAGCAATGGGCTAGTAACCCCTTCTCCTGTATACAATTACTAAAAAAAAAAAAAAAAAAAAAAAAAAAAAAAAAAAAAAAAAAAGAGAAGAAGAAAAACTTTATAAAACTGGGTTGCTTAAATGTGCGTGGATGTAGTGCGGATGACAAGAAACAGATGATTGCTGATGTTATGAATGAAAAGAAGTTGGATGTCCTGGCCCTAAGCGAAACAAAGCTGAAGGGGGTAGGAGAGTTTCAGTGGGGGGAAATAAATGGGATTAAATCTGGAGTATCTGAGAGAGTTAGAGCAAAGGAAGGGGTAGCAGTAATGTTAAATGATCAGTTATGGAAGGAGAAAAGAGAATATGAATGTGTAAATTCAAGAATTATGTGGATTAAAGTAAAGGTTGGATGCGAGAAGTGGGTCATAATAAGCGTGTATGCACCTGGAGAAGAGAGGAATGCAGAGGAGAGAGAGAGATTTTGGGAGATGTTAAGTGAATGTATAGGAGCCTTTGAACCAAGTGAGAGAGTAATTGTGGTAGGGGACTTGAATGCTAAAGTAGGAGAAACTTTTAGAGAGGGTGTGGTAGGTAAGTTTGGGGTGCCAGGTGTAAATGATAATGGGAGCCCTTTGATTGAACTTTGTATAGAAAGGGGTTTAGTTATAGGTAATACATATTTTAAGAAAAAGAGGATAAATAAGTATACACGATATGATGTAGGGCGAAATGACAGTAGTTTGTTGGATTATGTATTGGTAGATAAAAGACTGTTGAGTAGACTTCAGGATGTACATGTTTATAGAGGGGCCACAGATATATCAGATCACTTTCTAGTTGTAGCTACACTGAGAGTAAAAGGTAGATGGGATACAAGGAGAATAGAAGCATCAGGGAAGAGAGAGGTGAAGGTTTATAAACTAAAAGAGGAGGCAGTTAGGGTAAGATATAAACAGCTATTGGAGGATAGATGGGCTAATGAGAGCATAGGCAATGGGGTCGAAGAGGTATGGGGTAGGTTTAAAAATGTAGTGTTAGAGTGTTCAGCAGAAGTTTGTGGTTACAGGAAAGTGGGTGCAGGAGGGAAGAGGAGCGATTGGTGGAATGATGATGTAAAGAGAGTAGTAAGGGAGAAAAAGTTAGCATATGAGAAGTTTTTACAAAGTAGAAGTGATGCAAGGAGGGAAGAGTATATGGAGAAAAAGAGAGAGGTTAAGAGAGTGGTGAAGCAATGTAAAAAGAGAGCAAATGAGAGAGTGGGTGAGATGTTATCAACAAATTTTGTTGAAAATAAGAAAAAGTTTTGGAGTGAGATTAACAAGTTAAGAAAGCCTAGAGAACAAATGGATTTGTCAGTTAAAAATAGGAGAGGAGAGTTATTAAATGGAGAGTTAGAGGTATTGGGAAGATGGAAGGAATATTTTGAGGAATTGTTAAATGTTGATGAAGATAGGGAAGCTGTGATTTCGTGTATAGGGCAAGGAGGAATAACATCTTGTAGGAGTGAGGAAGAGCCAGTTGTGAGTGTGGGGGAAGTTCGTGAGGCAGTAGGTAAAATGAAAGGGGGTAAGGCAGCCGGGATTGATGGGATAAAGATAGAAATGTTAAAAGCAGGTGGGGATATAGTTTTGGAGTGGTTGGTGCAATTGTTTAATAAATGTATGGAAGAGGGTAAGGTACCTAGGGATTGGCAGAGAGCATGCATAGTTCCTTTGTATAAAGGCAAAGGGGATAAAAGAGAGTGCAAAAATTATAGGGGGATAAGTCTGTTGAGTGTACCTGGTAAAGTGTATGGTAGAGTTATAATTGAAAGAATTAAGAGTAAGACGGAGAATAGGATAGCAGATGAACAAGGAGGCTTTAGGAAAGGTAGGGGGTGTGTGGACCAGGTGTTTACAGTGAAACATATAAGTGAACAGTATTTAGATAAGGCTAAAGAGGTCTTTGTGGCATTTATGGATTTGGAAAAGGCGTATGACAGGGTGGATAGGGGGGCAATGTGGCAGATGTTGCAAGTGTATGGTGTAGGAGGTAGGTTACTGAAAGCAGTGAAGAGTTTTTACGAGGATAGTGAGGCTCAAGATAGAGTATGTAGGACAGAGGGAAATTTTTTCCCAGTAAAAGTAGGCCTTAGACAAGGATGTGTGATGTCACCGTGGTTGTTTAATATATTTATAGATGGGGTTGTAAGAGAAGTAAATGCGAGGGTCTTGGCAAGAGGCGTGGAGTTAAAAGATAAAGAATCACACACAAAGTGGGAGTTGTCACAGCTGCTCTTTGCTGATGACACTGTGCTCTTGGGAGATTCTGAAGAGAAGTTGCAGAGATTGGTGGATGAATTTGGTAGGGTGTGCAAAAGAAGAAAATTAAAGGTGAATACAGGAAAGAGTAAGGTTATGAGGATAACAAAAAGATTAGGTGATGAAAGATTGAATATCAGATTGGAGGGAGAGAGTATGGAGGAGGTGAACGTATTCAGATATTTGGGAGTGGACGTGTCAGCGGATGGGTCTATGAAAGATGAGGTGAATCATAGAATTGATGAGGGAAAAAGAGTGAGTGGTGCACTTAGGAGTCTGTGGAGACAAAGAACTTTGTCCTTGGAGGCAAAGAGGGGAATGTATGAGAGTATAGTTTTACCAACGCTCTTATATGGGTGTGAAGCGTGGGTGATGAATGTTGCAGCGAGGAGAAGGCTGGAGGCAGTGGAGATGTCATGTCTGAGGGCAATGTGTGGTGTGAATATAATGCAGAGAATTCGTAGTTTGGAAGTTAGGAGGAGGTGCGGGATTACCAAAACTGTTGTCCAGAGGGCTGAGGAAGGGTTGTTGAGGTGGTTCGGACATGTAGAGAGAATGGAGCGAAACAGAATGACTTCAAGAGTGTATCAGTCTGTAGTGGAAGGAAGGCGGGGTAGGGGTCGGCCTAGGAAGGGTTGGAGGGAGGGGGTAAAGGAGGTTTTGTGTGCGAGGGGCTTGGACTTCCAGCAGGCATGCTTGAGCGTGTTTGATAGGAGTGAATGGAGACAAATGGTTTTTAATACTTGACGTGCTGTTGGAGTGTGAGCAAAGTAACATTTATGAAGGGATTCAGGGAAACCGGCAGGCCGGACTTGAGTCCTGGAGATGGGAAGTACAGTGCCTGCACTCTGAAGGAGGGGTGTTAATGTTGCAGTTTAAAAACTGTAGTGTAAAGCACCCTTCTGGCAAGACAGTGATGGAGTGAATGATGGTGAAAGTTTTTCTTTTTCGGGCCACCCTGCCTTGGTGGGAATCGGCCGGTGTGATAATAAAAAAAAAAAAAAAATAACTTGACGTGCTGTTGAAGTGTGAGCAAGGTAACATTTATGAAGGGATTCATGGAAATTGGCAAGCCAGATTTGGGATTTGAGTGCCTGCGCTCAGAAAAAGGGGTGTTGATATGTGGTAAGACAGTGATGGATTAAAGTGTTTTTTTCTCTTTTGGGTCATCCTGCCTTGGTGGGAAATGGCTGATGTAATAATAAAAAAAATTATGGTTGTTTGAGCAGCAAAATTATAAACTGATTTTCTGACTTGGTATATAACTGTGGAAGGGAGAGTAGACAGGATACTGTGTTTTCTACCTGTAACTGCAAAAAAAAAAAAAAATTGTAGTTTGTTGAAATGTGTGTGCATGTGTGTAGTACAGTGTACACCAATTTAACAGTGAGGATGCATTCCAAAGAAATTGTTTAAGTGAATATTTTGTTCAACCAGTTTCATTATTCCATAGACACTCAGTAGCAGAGTTAATAAGACTTACTCTTTCCTTTTGAGCAAATTGATTTCTCTTCCTGTGTGGAAATTCTGAAGCGTATATAAGCACTCTTCCAAAAACAATGATGACCCATGGCCACATTCTCGGCTCGCTCTTCATTTTTTATTTATATCAATGAGCTACCATATGTTGGCCAACTACTTGTACAAATTCTCTCTCCTGATGACACTGTACTTTTATCCTCTGAGATATTGACTCTACTGTCTTAAACAACATAGTGAAGCATTATTTTTAATGAGGTTCACATTTGGATGAAAACCAATACACTTCAAAATAAATCTACAGATCTGCATACTATTTGAAAATATGCCAATCAACCCCAGGAATTGTTAATATCGAGTCAAAATGTATTAAAATTTGCAGTTTGTTGCCATATTTTTAATTAATTCCTATAATTCTTTTTAAATTTGTTGTAATAAAATTGTTTTCACATCAGTTTTACAGCCAAGACTTCCACCATATGTAGTGTTTGATTTTTTTTTTTTTCCTTGCTGATTTTTAATTATGCACTATGATTTATTTTTTTCCAATAGGTTCAGAGGCCACATTAAATCTTTCTGTAGTTTCTCTCGTAGTTTTGTATTTCATTTCTAGTCTACTATTTCTCCAAATTGTATGAGCTTTCACTTGTTCATATTGAATATCAGATGCTGTGTGTTGAACCACCTCTGCAACTTTCCTGGGCACTACATGGTACAGGACATTGAACACTACTAGGGTCATATAGTAGATACACATGTAGTTCATTTGTTTATATTAAACCAGTTATTCAGTGTACCACCAACTGATACACATACTGTTATCGCCACATACCTCCTTGGTTCTCATCATGGTTCCTTGAAATTCACCTTATCCTATCCTTTCTCCAGATCCTTAATGGCTATGTATCTTTAAGCCTTTTTAACATGCTTTCATTATTTACTATCTCTGCCAATATCTAAACAACTCTATTTGCTATGAAGTTATGCAAACTGGTATTTTTTCAGATCCTATATCATTCAGATAACAATAGAAGAAATTAACATAGAATGTGGAACAGGAATCCTCTATGTGTATGATGGACTCCCAAATTTCGTTTCGGGCAATGTACGTTGGGACCGACAAAATCACATCATTGTGGGAGCATTCTGTGCAAGTCAGGCATCTTATCCTGTGACTGTACAGGCTCTCTCTGGGCTTATGACTGTATTCTATGAAAAAAATGATCCTGCACAAGGATTCAATGCCAGTTATGAGGTGTTGCATTGTGTGAAAAATGCAGGGCACAACCGAATATGCACCAATAACAAGCTTGTCTGTGATGAAAAGTGGTCTGGGGTCCATTGTGACATTCCCATCTGCCCCAACAAATGCTCAGAAGCAGAAGGACGAGGCAAATGTCACTCCGGTTATGGGCGCTGCATCTGCACACTAGGATTTGTTGGAGACGATTGTAGCATTGTTCAGCGTGAGCATCAGGTAATGCTAGTTTGACTTGTTTATCTTGAATAGATTTATTCAAATGAGTGATCATTTGTTAATACTCTTTTATTATTCTTATTGGCTGGGTTTATTGGAAATATCATTGAGTATCAGGTTTGGTGTGCCATTTAAAACAGTCTCTTTTCACTTACTTATTGGAATATACATGTATAGCATTTTTTGCAGTGCCTTTCAGTAGTGTGACAATCAGTAACTGTTAGTATGTTAAGAGCCACCTTTAGCAGAATGAATTATTTTTAGCAGAGAACTAACATAAGATCCATAGCATCCTAATTTAGTATAAGTGAAAAGCTACATTAATATAAGCAAAAGAACAAAGTAACTTAAGATCAAGAAACTGTTACTGTAGTCATAATTGAAGGAATAAGGTAACCTAAGATCAAGAAAAATTTTTTTTAGCATAAATGAAGACACAAGGTAACTTAAGATTTAGAAGCAGAGGTGATGCATCACCAAGAAAAGCTAGATAAGAAAAATGTAAATACTTAAATAAAATAATGAAGAGTATTTTGTCATAGAGGATAAAGTTTGAAGGTGTAAGATTTAAAATAGCTGAGATACAAGGGAAAAAGAACAAATTAAGCAATAAAGAATGCAGAAATAGTAATTTTAGAGGTATTTATAAATAAAAAAAAAAAAAAGTTATTACTTTCTGAGTAGTTTCAGGGAATATGAACATAAAAAAATTACAGAGGCCAAGTGTGATGATTATAATTCAACGCTGAAAATATCCAATAAAAGTACTTGGTTAGTCATACAGTTGAAAGTGTAGGTGAACAGTTTAGTGATAGTGCTTGAGAAAATCTTCTGTGACCTACTTTTGCATATATTGTGCATTACAAGACTGCTTCCTGCAATAAAATCTTTATTATCAGTTTGGCACTGCTTATGCACTCACCATCATTTGTTGGAGAAGAATTAAAAGTTCTTAACTGATAAACAGAGCAATTCATTTTATTATTGCATTTCTTCTTGACAAGAGAAATGATCCATTTAGATTAATTATGGGTTTAAAGACAGTATCCAGAGCAGGCTTTTATTGGGAGCACGTTATGCTCAGGGTTGAGTTTTATCAACAGGAAGCATTTTTATACACTTGCACACAATCACTTACTTTTTATTTATTTACTTTTAAACACAACAGCCGTCTCCTGCCAAGGCATGGTAACATTACCAACATTCACTAAATTGCTGTCTTTCTAGAAATGTGCCAACATCAGTCAGATTACTTCTCTGACCACAGCATCCCTACCCCTTCTTCAGAGTGCAGGTGTGGGGGGAAAAAACGTATCCTATGTATGACTTGATAAAGCTCAATCCAAAGGCGAATTTGGACCCATTAGCACTTGCTCTGCAGGTAGTCTTTATATATGTATCTGTAGGTATTGTGCCTCTACATTCTAGATATTGTTTCCTGTTAAAAATCATTGGGCTAGTTCCTCAATTCATTGTGGACTTCATAATAAAGATGCCAAATAACATTAGTATTTAAAATTATTTAAGATATGGTTAGAACTCCTCGCATAACATGCGAGTTACATTCCTGAAATTAGCGCTGTATAATTTTAAGCTGTGTAATACATATATTGTATGGAAAAACAAGGTTACATTCACAGCATCTTCAAAAAATCCAGACTGGTGTATACACACATCTTAAATGAAAACTTGCTAAACAAACAATGGAAGCTTGTACTCGCCTAATTGTATTTACAGGGGTCGAGTCTCAGCTCCTCGCCTTGTGTTCAATGCAGGTGTTTGACGCAGTATATCATCTATTACTTCCAAAGAAAATGGGCATAGCACTGTCCAGAGAGAACAAAGATGGCTAATACATGACCAGTGACTATTATAAATATATACAATCTTATCAGTATAAAATATGCTTAAAAAGTTATAAAAGAGAGTTGTACCCTACCTTAAATCCTTTGTTTCTCTTGCTTATTAATATAGAAGTGTTCAGAGATGGTCATATAGCTCACTGCACAGTAGAAGGCTATGATTCATACATTTTATCACATGACACTTATCGTGTGGTTTACTATGTAATTTTCTTTGTTTATAATAGTAACAAGGAAGAATTTCATCATATCTTAAATTGATTGTTTTATTGCTTGTTGATAAAGCAGCATGTGAAAGTGTTAATGTTAGCGAATGGTATATGCCTTAGACGTACTTGTTTTATCAGCCGATTCAACTTGTACATGGTTATTAGATGATATCAAGCATCTTGATATCATCTAATGTAATGACATGGAAGCATTTTATCACTTTAAATTCCTTGTTTTATTACTTATTGATGAAGAAGTGTTTGAAGATGTTTGTGACTAGTGAGCAGTAGACGGCTATGAGCCATCTGTTTGTTTAATTAGCTAACAACTGTGAGCCAGACATCTGTTCAAGTTAAAAGGGCCAATATAGCATACTCCATGTTGAGCCAGAGTCAGCAGCCAGCTCTCCACAGGCCTTATAAATCTCTAAACAGAAATGTTTTCATGCCTGAAGCATTTTTTTAAATGGCATTTAAACCTAATTTTTTATTATACATAATATGAATACATTTCTATTAAAGACACGCTGTGTTAGAGCACACTAAGATCAGTCTGCCTGTATTTTCATAAGGCTCTCAGAGAGTTTACTTATGTTAAATGATGAGTAAAATACAACGTGAAAGTTAGTTCTTCCATGCAGAATGCATTCACATTTGGTAGTATCATTAGTAAAGAAGTTATGGTTGCTTCTTTACATGAGTCAGCAATAGTATTATAATACTGGACATTAGATAAAGCAATGGGCCTAATGTTGAACCCTGCAGGATCTTGAAGTTAATAGCTTTTTCATCAGAATATGATTACTGTTGATAATTTGCATGGTGCTTTTGCTTAGTTAACTAGTCAATCACTTTGTCTGCCCCCACAAATTCCAAACATATTGTTACACTGATTGTTAGGGACAAATTCTAGACCTGGATAGATTTTGGTGAGATTAGCTTGCATAATCTTGATAATGAGCTAAGTAAAATATCTCTAACTTATCTATGCAGGCCTGTTCAAATTTCACTCTTATTCTGTCATGAATTATTGTCCATCTGATTAACCCTTTCAGGGTCCGTCCCGTAGATCTACGGCTTTACGTTCAGGGTCCAAACCGTAGATCTACGCCATGAGCTCAGCTCACTCTGATAAACTGTGAGTGGTACATTTGGGCCTAGATATGAGAGAATACATCTATGTGGTATGTGTGCACCACATAAAACAGATCCTGCAGCACACTGTATAATGAGAGAAAAAAAATGAAATCATGATTTTTCGATTAAAACAGCAACTTTGCAGTGTTTTTTCGTATGTTTTTTATAGTTGTATTTGCGATTTCTTGGTCTCATTTGATAGAATGGAAGACATATTACAGAAATAGAGATGATTTTGATTGGTTTTAGCATTGGAAATGGCTTGAAACTGAGCTCAAAGT
This sequence comes from Cherax quadricarinatus, assembly GCF_038502225.1. NCBI lineage: Eukaryota > Metazoa > Arthropoda > Malacostraca > Decapoda > Parastacidae > Cherax > Cherax quadricarinatus. The sequence continues at coordinate 339,592 of NC_091321.1, read as the reverse complement.
AGCGGAAATGTTAAATTTTTGCCGATATTCAAGAGTAAACAAGCAACCTCACACGTCTAATACAAGTCAGCTGGTGGGTCTAATATACATTCACAAATATGGTGATGATATTTATACAATTATTACAGTATTGCATAACAGTAAATCTTCTATTGTTTGGTGTGAATAAAAATTCATTATGTGAATAAAAAATCAAAATGGAATTTATTTGTAAAGCCTCAAAACATAACTAATGAACAGAGGAAATGTTAGTTTAGTGCCAGGAATGCCTACATTGTTCATTCTGGACCCTATTTTGAAATTGGAATATTTTGAACTTTGTGTTAAATTGGCCAAATTAACAATTTCCGATCACTTTATTTTGTAGTTGAAACAGTTGACTTGGCGATTTCTTGTGCTCAATCGATAGAATAGAAGTAATACTAGTGAAATAGCTAAGAATTTGGTTGATTGGAATAATGTAATTGGCCTAAAATGGGAGTCAAAGTCGGCAAAATCGCCGATTCGTAAATATCGCTGACACATCAAAATTCGCGAGAGCATAATTTCGTCAATTTTCCACCAAATTTCGTACTTTTTGTTTTATTACCTTCACAAAAAGATTCTCTACGATTTCATAAGAAAAAATAACAATTTTTTTTTTTTTAAATTCTTGGACACTGGTGCGTGACTCCAGATTTGGGCCTTGGACCCTGAAAGGGTTAATATTTCACTGAGTTGTTAAGAATCTAATTTTCTAAAATATTTTATTGGTCTTGCATAAGGAAATTCACTTGTCATGTTATCATCCAAGACTAATTCTAAACTTGTTAGTTTACAAAAAAAAAAAATTAAAGATATAAAAGAAATAATTATTTGCTTTTTAAAATTGTGTAATAACTTGTGTGCTTGCAGGTGGTGGTAACGCAGCTGTTTGCACCAGAGAAGATTGCATCCTCTCTTTCCCACCTAGCAACTGTTCTGCCACGCATGGGACAGTCTCTTATAGTGGATCATCGTGGTTCACTGTGGGTGTTTGGTGGTTATTCATTATCAAGAGGTCCACTTAATGACATTCAGCAGTTTGACACGCACAACAATAGTAACATTTGGCAGCAAGTTACTGTTAATGTACAGCCTGGACGGCAGCCTCCTCCAAGTAGATATTTCCATGCAGCTGCATATGTTTCAAATCAGAGGGAGATGTATGTTTATGGGGGGTTGAATGAGACCACTTTTTTAAATGATTTTTGGAAATTTAATATTGAATCGGGAAGTTGGAAGGAGTTGAAACCTCATCCTGATTTACCACGCCTGGCTGGTCATTCTCTAACATATCGCAGTGATGCTGAGTCACAATCATTAGTGTTGATTGGAGGAGCCTCATCAGATTATGGATTTTTGGAATGTGTCTGGGAATACAACTTAGCTAGTGGCCAGTGGAGCAAAGTGGAGACAGGTGGTGCCATACCAGTTGGCATATATGCTCACAGTACAGTCTATCATGAGGGGACAAAAACATTTTATGTGTATGGTGGGTATTCCTTTAAGGTAGATAAAGTTGACCATTTTCCAGATCTTTATGCACTTGACTACACCCGCAAAAAGTGGTCAGTGCTTCCACCTGATCGTAGGACAAACCTTAATCCAGCATCTCTTCCTGCTCCAAGAACCTTTCATTCGGCAGTCACAACACAAGATTATATGGTCATAATTGGAGGTGACATTACTGATCATTTAGACTCAAACCAGGGGCTCTTAGTGTACTCTTATAAGTGCAACATGTGGATTCCTCTCAATGATAAGTTTATCACACTTGTTGGTCATGAGATAACCCCTCAAATTGGAGCCAGTTCAGCTATATATGGTTCAACAATATACTTATTTGGAGGCTATTATGGAACTCTTCAAGGATCATTGGTTGAAATAAAAATTCCACCTGATCTCTGTACTCTTAATACAAACCAAACCCAGTGTCGTGATGTCATTGGATGTGCCAACTGTGTGGTACATGAAAGTTCCGGTACTAACATATCTTATTGTTACTCTAATACTGGAGAGGAGCCTAGCACCTGCCGGAATCCTCGTTATGGAAAGAGTAGTGTGGTGGGTGTGCGTTGTGATGCAAGATTACTGGAAGACCATGATTGTTACCAGCACACCTCCTGCACAGAATGTTTAGCTGAATGGCCTGCTCACCCACATTCAGAACAACGTTGCCAGTGGTGTCTCAACTGCTCCAAGGGTAAGTGCATACCTCGTGATAGCGATTGTGCACAAGAAAATCTTTGCGATTCTCAAGCAAGAGATGATAGTGGGTCTGGACGTTATATAATTACAGAGTCTGATAAATGCCACGGGGGTACCTGTGTTGCTTCTGATTGCGACAAATGTGGAAGTCTCCGTAAGTGTATTTGGACACAACAAGTTCTTCGTTCTTCAGAGTTGGGTTACACCCTTCATGCTATGCAAATTTATAACTGGAATTGTGTTAAAAGTATGATTCAGCGGCACTCATCACATGTTGTGGAATCTTCCCCTCCCAATCAGTGTCCTGTTCGATGCCATTTTCATACCAGTTGTTATGACTGTTTAAGTGCTAAGGGAGCTGAAGGTGGCTGGCAGCAATGCAACTGGTCACCATCACTAAAAGAATGCCTTGGACCCAGCTATATAGCTTTGCGCTGCTTAGGTGGAACTTGTGGTCGTATTTTGACAGGTGGAGAAGAAAAATGCCCACGTCCATGTGAAAACTTTACACAGTGTTCTCATTGTTTGAGTCAACCACACTGTGGATGGTGTGCCATAGAAACAGAGGTGGGAGGATTAGGTAAGTGTGTTGAAGGCTTGCTAGAAGGCCCTGACATTGGCACCTGCCATGACCTTGACTATTCTGATATTCTCTCCAATGCCTCTGTCACTGATCTTCATCGCCTTCGCCAACATGCTCGATTATATCCTGATGCAAGTAGGAATGTTTTGCCGTCTCTCTCTTGGCATTATGATACTTGCCCTCCAGAGGATGAGTGTAGAAATATGCATCACACCTGTGATGACAGAAGTCAGTCATGTGTAGATCGTTTTAAGGGATATGCGTGTGAATGTGCTCCTGGGTACAACATGACGGAAAATGGAGATTGTGTTCCACTTTGCTCCCAGGGATGTGTTTTTGGGGTTTGCATCGAACCTCATAATTGCACATGTAATTTTGGCTACGTAGGCACCAACTGCTCAATTAAATGTAATTGCAATGGTCATGCAAATTGTGAAGGTCCAGATAAATTAGAAGTATGCTTGGAATGTTTTAATAACACGATGGGTAATCAATGTGAAAAATGTAAGCCCTTCTTTGTGGGTGATCCTCGGAACAGTGGGCAGTGTATAAGTTGTTTTGAATATTGTAACATGCATGCCAATAGTTGCATCCCTCGAGAAGTGGTGGCTAAATACAACTTGACACTTCCTTTAGTTGCAATGTCAGACATGATAAATGTATTAAAAATAACAGAAGGTGCCAGAACTGATGCAGTATGTGTTGCCTGTGCCAACAATACTACAGGTTCAAAGTGTGATAGCTGTTTATCAGGCTATTTTCGAGGTGTAGAAGATATGCGTCATCCATGCCGCCCTTGTCAGTGTAATGGCCATGGTACAATCTGTAACCCTGTTTGGGGTACAGAATGTGAATGTGGTAATAATACAGACACTCAGTGTACAGGCAGTGGCAAGACAAGAGGAGTCAGTACTGAGAAGGAAGAGGATAAATATTGTTGGCAACAACAGTGTGCTAAATGTAAAGAATCTTATTTGGGGAATCCTAGTAATGGTCATCAGTGTTACAGGCAAATGACTGTAGAAAAAGAATATTGTCTAGATCCTCGTGATCAGACTGGTTGCGACACAAAACCTGGTACCCTTAGCCAAGGCCAAACAGTGTTTTTTGCTGTTCAGCCAAAGTTCATGAATGTGAATATTAGATTAATTCTAGATGTAACAAAAGGTGGTGCAGATGTTTACTTCAGCACCAGGGAAGACACATTTGTTGTCACAGTTAACCAAACTACAGGCCGACAACAGGTAGAAATTGACATTAACTATCCAATAGTTGAAGAAACAGGACCCATTATGTATGCTACACCTCTGAAGAGGAATTTTGTGGGTAGTGGTTTTGATCTATATGATATTAGCAGCTATGCTATGTCCCCAATAAAGGAATCGGTTGCAAATACAACACAGCCACCACTTTCAGAATATCATCTTATTAAAAAAGTTGCTGAAGGACTGAAAACATTTGCAACAGTATCAAGATCTAATGATATATTAATTGTGAGAAATGTGACTAACAGATTAGTAATCACACTTCCTCAGCATCAGCATGATTTGCGATCTGCAAAATTTTATGTCATTGTATATGGTATTGGAAATGAAAAGGTGACAGATACCTTTGGTTCTATCTTTTTCCGCCAAGATCAGCCAAGAATTGATCTGTTTGTCTTCTTTTCTGTGTTTTTTTCTTGCTTTTTCTTGTTTCTTGCTGTATGTGTTGTAGTTTGGAAAATCAAACAGGGTGTAGACTTAAGACGGGCCAGAAGACGTCACGTAGTGGAGATGTTACACATGGCAAAGCGGCCATTTGCAATCACAACATTAGTGCTGCATGCAGAAGATGAATTTAACCAGGATGCCCTGGATATGCCACCAGACCCTACTCCTTGGTCTCCAGGTAGGCGGAAACGTGCAACCAAAAAGGATCGGTTTGGAGATGGCTTTGATGTTGGCCCTCTAGCAGTTGAGCCAACGGATGATGGAGTAGCAGCAGTACTAACTGTAATGGTTCAGTTGCCTGGTGGAGGCATTGGCAGTACTATGTGCCAGGGAGATGGACCAACTCATCGTTTGGCTTTGGGTTCTGCTTTGTGCTTAATGTCTCGCATCTACCCTCCTGCCTCCAGACCTTTCCATCTCCGTCGACGTACCTCTCATATGGTAGCATGAATCTTTTAAGAAAAGCTAATTTCTTTAGTGAAGGTTTGATAATTGCCAAGATAGTTATCAATTAACAGTTCATAAAATTTCACTCATATATACAGGTGTCCCTCATTTTATGCATTCTAGGCCTATGGCAGTTATACTAAGCTCAGTCTGGCCATCAACACTTAATTCTGAATTGTAAGACTAATGATGATGATTTTTTTTTTGGGGGGGGGGGGGAAGCAGGGGGGTTACTGTGCCTCAGTGGGAGATGACTGATGTGCTAAAAAAAAAAAAAAATCTTTAATGCCTTTTTTTACCTACATTGTTCATATGTGGCAAATGCATATACAGAACTGCTGATACAAATGGGATATTGCATAACCAGATTCTCATAAGGTGAATTCATATTAAGTGAGGGTGACCTGTACAGCACTGTATCAGAGGTGATTACCTTCAAATTGAGAGCTGGACTAATTGCTTATAATAATTTATTTACCACAAAAATATTAATTTTTGCTCTTATTTCTGACTTTCCTACTGCTCATAAATGCATATTGTACATTTTTCACTTGAATATTTATGCTTCTGTTTTGTTTTTGTTTTGAAGAAAATGCCACATACTGGAACTTTTGAGGCTTAGTAGAAATATATTCAGATTCCATTGGTGGCATTGTGATTTTAGATTGTTGTAATTTGCTGTGATATTATTGTCTAATCTTGGAGTGTAAGTATTTTAATAAGAAAACATGGTAGCTAAGAAATACCATATAATACTCTTTACTCTCCATATTAATCATATTTAGGCAAACTTAGGCTGCTACTATTAATGAATCATAATACATCTTTGGTAGGTTGCAGAATTCTTTTAATTTTAAACTAATAGTTGCTGTACCAAAAAATTCAGATGAATATGAATTGTAACATTAATGCATTTTTTTTTTTACTGACCTAATCATTGCAGATAGCAGGATTGTTTGGAGAATATAAATAAGGCTCTTAGTAATTGTGAGCATATTTATATATTCCTTCATAAGTTAGCACTTATTTAGTTTGATCACCCCAGTTTAAATAAGATAATATTTTCCTGAAGCTTCTGAAGAAGAGGGATTCAAAAGTAATGATGGTGGTATTTATTTTGACATAAACTGAGCTTAATAATTTCTCGAGCATTAGGAAATAGCATACATCACATGAGTAAGTACAGTACATATACCCAGTAATAGGTTTTTATCTCCAAAAGAGGGATGAAGGAATAAAGTCTCGTACCCAATCATAAATTGTTCACTATCTTAGTAACTTATTAATAACAGGTCATTTATTGTAAAACCATGCAGAAAGGCTGCCTCAATAGTAAGACACTTTCATTTATATACTGTGTAGGCTTGTTTATTCACTCATTTTCTATAGTTTTCATTCAAAATTATCACTTCTGTACCTCATTATGCCAACCACGATCACATACTTTTGGCTTCATTGTTGTGAGTTCTGATTGGATGACTAACTTTACACTATTAACCTGTTCTGTAAACGTTGATGAAACATCTGCACACAGTGCTACCCATTTAACTGCTGTAATGGTTTAGGTCATGTGGCATAGTAAATGGTTTGAGGAGCAACCCAAATATACCCAGCATACTACATGTGTGAAGCATGCAACATAGGCTGGGTCATATGCTGCCATAGTTGAGGCAGGACATCTCATACCTACATACTGTACTATACGTATATGTCAGATTGACACTTTGAAGTTATTAGTTTGACATATGAAGTATGGTTTGTAGGTTTGAAATGCCCTGCCTCAACCATCACTTGAACCAAGCAATGGCAACTGCAACTCAGATACCATACTGTGTATGTCATTACTTTACAACCATATTTAAAAGTGATGTTCAATTCAAGTATTTCATTCAGATATTCACTTTGTTATATTTTTTTGCAGTACTGTATCTCTACAAAAAGTCTAATACTGCAACAGCCTTTCCTTAGCTTATTTCACTGATGACTTACTATAAAACATTTATTTGGCAGTTTATATTTTGATTGGCTCTCCAACTGTATCTTACTTTTTATCAATCTTATTTTAGTATCACCTCTTACTGAACACAACTCGATCCAGGTACCATTGGTGGTGTTACTAGCTACAATTTACTCTACACAGAAGTATTAAATTGAAAAATCCATTACTGCATTATCCCTGAACTTTGATTTGGTGCTGTTATACTGTATTTCCTTATTGTTTAGTGTAATACAGTAGTTTCTAAAAGATAACAAAAATTCAGAAGAGAATATATGTTTTAATAGTAGTGAAACTATTAAAAATGTTAATATTGTAGCATAAGATACAATTTAAAAGAAAAATTATTCATAACCTTGTACAGTATATTGTTAAAAGGTATCACTATTTTTATTAAATGATAGTTTTTGAGATTTTAGCAAGCTTTTATCTTTCCTGTTGCAGTTATGTTGCAAGGCATTAAGCACACTTTCTCTTCAAATGTACCTTATAATCAGGCTTGCTTTGAAGACAAGCATATGAAAATAAGTTCCAAGGCACAATTAGAATATTTTTTTTTTTTTTTACTTTAGATGAATTGTACATGTCTATATAATTGAATCTCTGAATTATTGAATTCATGCACAGAAGACTTATACATCTACTGAAAACTAGAATATCTCACTAGGATTATGAATAAAGCATTTTGACTTAATTTCAGAGCATATCATAATTATAATAGAGGTTTATTAGTGCTGCACAGCCCAGTTTCTTGTGCTAACCAATGAAAATTTGTATTGTGCATCATTTTTCTTAGTGTGAGGAGGTATGGTAATTTTTTTCCATCTTTCCATTGCTCATCATGACCACAGCTCAAATTCTGAGAAGATTAATAATTATTTTTTGTTATTATTATTACTATTACAGTTGAGAATCCTCTATCCGATATGCCTGGGTCTGGAAGTTTTTCAAGTTTTGGAATATGTGAATAGTATTTGCATCTTTAAAATGGGATATCTTGAGGATGGGACCCAAGTCTAAGCATGTATTGTACATGTATTGTGCCCAAAAAAACTTGATCGCTGCTTCCAAAAAGAAGATAAAGGCAGTCCCAGACATTACAATAAAGCAACATATGCTCACTCTGACACTGACCAGTCCACTCCATCAATTCATGATTGATCCAAATCTTTTTTCCATATATGCAGCATTTTTTCTATTTTTCATTAACTTCTGTTCATCACTTTCAGCATAGAACTTCAACAATTTATGCTTCTGTTTCTTTAGGGTGTGGATAGTGGTTGTTCCAACACCAGACTCCTCAGTCAGATGCTGTCAAATTTTTCCAACTTGACTTTCCGTGATATAGATAATAATAATATCTTTATTTACTGCAAGTACATGTACAAGGTATACAAGCCTAGCTGATATCATTGACATAATACTATATAGAAAGCCCCTTGTTATGCAGAGCATTTTGGGCAAATTAGGTCAGTTTTGTCCAAGGATGCAACCCACACCCATAGGCCTTTTTGACATTTTCACCAATATCTTCACACCACAGAACACAAAACATGTTGTAATCAGTGAGTAATTTTTGCTTACAACAAACTGAATGATTTATTTGTGGCACATAATGTCAACACTCAAAAACTTTCAGATTTTGGAATTTCGGATAAAGGAATCTCTACTATATTATAATAATGCCTTTATGTGAATTGCTAAATCAGTGTGTGTCATTCAGTGCAGGGAGCGGTGAAGGCTTGATCCTCCATCTTAATTGAATCAAATACGCTACCTAGTTGTACTCTCAGAGAAATCAAATTGTCGCTAGATGTTTAGCTCAGTACTGGGGTATTACCTTATAGTTTTGATGTTTTCCCATATTCATAATGTGGTAGTATACACCAGGTTGCTCAGACTGGTTAGTTGCAGATATTCAAAATATAACAAAGTGGTCTAAGCATTTGCAAATCAACTGTTTTGGTTGCATATAAATTCAGAACATCACAGTTCTGTTTATTTGATATTTCCATAAATAATGTTGGAAATGATGAAGGTTAAGTTAAGACACATATATTCATTTAGAAAAGTAAGTGTAGGGAAATAATTCAAGATAGACTGGATTAGAAAGGTATGATGTGGGTGATTATGAAATGAGAAAATATCAGTTTGGTAATAAGTTTTGCAAGGGGTATATGGGTCTGAAAAGCCATTAACCTCATAGCTCAACTTGAATAGAAGAAATATTTATGAAACATTGTGTTATGCTCCTGCAAGTATACTTACTGTACTTGTCTAATAACTCTGGGTTAGTAGAAAAGCTGTTGTGTACAGAATATTACTTAAGAAAATTTATTTTTGGTGATTAGTTAGTCCTTATTCCTCTATTATTTCCCCCCCCCAAAAAAAAAAAATTAACACTGGCCATCTCCCACCAAGGAAGGGTAACACAACAAAGAAAACACTTTCATTGTCACTCATTCAATCTGTGATGTCAGCTCCAGAAGGGCTCTGACATCACAATTTAGATGGTAATAAAGTTGGTATAATTACCGACAATATGTAATGGCTTGATAAAGCTCCTGGAGAGCGAAACGTTGCCACAATAAATGTCACATTAGTTGCACTTGTGTCCTTTTACTTTACAATTTAGATGACTCTCCAAACTGCAACATCCCAAAAATATGTACAATATACATGTATCCTATTTACTCTGGGCATTTTTAAGTTTAGACTACAATTAAATTATCCAGTTAATAACATATTCTATATATTAAATACATGTATAGTTGTTCAAAATTGCATGCTGAAGCAAGGAAGAACCAAAATTAAGTAAATTGAGAAGGCACACAAATATACATTAGTTTTTGAAAGTACCAAATGTGTATGCAGCATTATTGGCTCAAGGTGTTGGTAACTATAGTCGATAATAGTTGTGGTAGCAAATACAGAATGTATACAGAATGTGGGATGCTTATTGGAATGTTTTGTTTATTACTACTTAAAGGGATTTTATTCTCATATTTAGTGCTAATATTTCACTTGTGAAGAGCTCAATATAGTTTTATTCTCTGATTGGTGGTTGAAGTAGTTATCACTTAAAAATATTTCAATATTGTAATTTAGTTGATAAATTGGTATGGAACTGCAAATAAAGACCTCAAGGCTGAAGGAAAGAGCTCCTTAAGAGATGTAACTTGATGCTGATGAAAGGCTCTTGATCCAATAAATGGGATCTGTCATCCCCTTGTATCATTCTTGATACAGAAATGAACTCTTAAAATATAAGAGAATGATGATGAACTTGATTCCTTATGTTAGAAATGTTTATGAGAATAGGCTGAAAACACTGAATTTGCATTCTTTGGAAAGACATAGAATCAGGAGAGATTTTATTGAAGTATACAAATGGAAAACAGGAATAAAGGGGATATACATAACTTGTTGAAAATATCTAAGCAAGACAGAATTTGCAGCAATGAATTCAAATCTGAGAAATCTAGATTTAGAAAGGATATTGGGAAGTACTGGTTGGGCAATAGAGTTGTAGATGAATGGAAGAACTTTGGGTAGCTTTAAATATAGTTTGGATGGGTACATGAGTGGGTGTGAACTGGACCTGTCTAGCATGGGCCAGTAGGCTTGCTGCATGTTTCTTTGTTCTTTTATCCCACTCCCCAGGCACTGTATGATCCATTTGTGTTTAGCATTTCTCCACAGATATTACAACATTGAAGGAAAGTCGAAGCATTTACCATGCTCTCACACACGTGGCCTCTTGCTTTTCTCTTAAAATTACTGTGTGATATTCTTTGAATTAGTAGAGATGTGGTGTGATTTGGTTGTCATTTAGTTTTTAGTTGTCTTTAAGATAGTGAATATACACCTCTGCATCTATATGATAATAATATGGCTTAAATTATATATGTAACACAAGTACTGTATATATATCCAAAAACCTAGAAGAGGTTAGCTTATAGACCTAATATGAAGGTAATTAGGTGTGCTGAGAAGATAGACTTAAACCTTTGTTAGTAGTAAAACAAAAATATGTTTTAAGATTCATTTATAGTGGGTACAGTGGTGGGTTTTGTGGGAGAGAGATTACCAGATAGGTACCAGGACTCCATATACAATTTTCTACTCTTAGGGTATTGTGGAATTCTCATTTTATTAATGGTATGTTACTTTTATACTTAAAATTTCACTACTGTACTTAGCATTTATTTATGTATTTAGTATAAATTTCTAAGCTCAAATTCAGCAATAGACTGTAAGCAACCTATATGTACATAAATGTGTGAAAGGATTGGTATATGATAATGGCATGTTTTCCTCCTCATGTATAATTGACTGTTTAGAAATACCACTCTGAGTTTGCAGGGGAAAGGTTAACTAGAACTCGTGCCTATTAACTTTCAAATGACATGAGTTAAACCTGTCAAATCTATTTTTAACCTCTGTATGGAGTTTACTTCTGCTATGTCATTGCTCAGACTATTCCAATTAACACTCGGATGTTGAAGAAATGTTTCCTGTACTCTGTGATTTCAAACCATGCCTCATTTTTTATCATATCCACTCTTGTTCTTCATTCCTCCAATGACATATGGTCTAGGTCTCAAGTTCTTTCTTTTTAGCTGCTTCACCTCAATCCATGACCAAATCTTGATGCACATTGTACTTTCTCAAGTTTTATCTAATATTTTATTAGGTAATAGTTCCACATCAATGCTGTATACTCAACAATGGGTTACTAGGTTTTAAATGAGTCTGTGTGTAAAGTTTCTGAATGCCACTTATAGTTGCAAACTGCCTGCTTGAGGTATTGGTTATTTTGGTGTATTTTCTACATTTATTTCTGTGTGTGTGTGTATTTTATGTATTCGAGTCCTGCCTCTTAATTTGCATGCATCTCATAAGAATTACAGTACATTTGCCATGTCTGTTTTTAATTAACCCTTGTTTGGAGTCCACTTCCACTGTGCTATTTTCTGTATTCTATTTTACCCATCTTATTGCAAAGATGGTTTACTAATATCCCTGTAGTTCATTTGGTCATTTGATTTTAAAACAGCCCATCTTGTTTCACCCATGGGAAAGCCTGTCCTTTTCTACCCTGTCTAGGCTCTAATATTAATTTTGTAAGCTGTAATCGTATCCCCTCTTGTAAACACTTCCAGTGACAGAAGGCCCAGCTTATGCATATTTTGTTAACAGCTTATTTTCCTTAGCTCAAGCATCATTCTGGATACATTTTTTATAACTAGTTTTCACATTCTGTTTTACTAGTGAGGGTTCCACACTAGTGCAGTATACTAAAAAATGGGTTGCACATTTAAGATGAGTGTGTTTTGAATTGCTCTCCTTAGATGTAAATTTGTTTAACACATCGGCTGTTTCCCACCGAAGGCAGGGTGACCCAAAAAGAAAGAAAAAAAAAAGCTTTTATCATAATTCAACATTTTCACCATCGCTTATACGTAATCACTGTCTGTGCAAGGGTGCTCAGATACAACAGTTTAGGTGTCCCTCCAAACTGCCAATATCTCAAACCCCTCCTTTAAAGTGCAGGCATTATACTTCCCATTTCCAGGACTCAAGTCTGGCTATCTGGTTTCCCTGAATCCCTTCACAAAATATTACCCTGCTCACATTCCAACAGCTTGTCAGGTCCCAAAAACCATTCAACTCCATTCACTATCTAACACACTTGCTGGAAGTCCAAGCTCCTTGCACACATAACCCTCGTTTACCCCCTCCTTCCAACTTTTTCCAGGATGACCCCTACCTCGCCTTCCTTCTCTACAGATTTATACGCTCTCCAAGTCATTCTACTTTGTTCCATTCTCTCTAAATAACCAGACCACTTCAACAACCCCTCTGACAAATACTTTTAGTACTCCACATCTAATTTCCACACTACGAATTCTCTGCATAATATTTATTCCACACATTGCCCTTAGACATGACATCTCCACTGCCTCTTGCCTCAGTTGTGGATGATGAATACAAAAGCAGTAATTGGAAACATTATTCAAGCAACTTTTTGCTTGCACAGTAGGCTTAATCTCTCTTTAGGTTCTTGAATGCCACTCTGGTTGCATGCTTAGCTGTGATGTGTGTGTGTGTGTGCGAGTGCATGTGTGTACTTTGGAATGATATTGTTTGAATAATAATAATGATTTTTTTTTTTTTTTTGCCATTTTAATATATATAGTAGCGATTTTTGCTGTACATAACTGTTTCATTGGTATTCTATAGTGTACATTGTTAATGTTTTAACTCTGGAAGTTCATGTGTTTTAGTCCTAGTTCATATGTAAACAAGACCATTCATGCTTGGGCCACTATAGCTCATTCTTCAATAGCACTTATCCTTTGGCCTACCAGGCCCAGGTTTAGTTGTACATCCACGCAAATTTAAAATGTCATTGCATGCGATACATGCACTGTTGTTCATTGTCATGTTAGGCCCTCATATGAAGCTGATTATTCTGACCTGGGGTTTAGTACTTTAGGAAACCGAATGAAAAAATAATTGTAGCTCTTCTTTTCATTAATATTAATGACCAGTAATTTGGCTGTAAATAGTAGACTTAAGAATTTATCATTATTCATGGCCTCATTACTTCATTCTCCTCATAACTTACCTTTGATTCCTCTACCATAATGTTTTACATAATACACATTTCTTCATACTTTCATGTTCTTGTTGAATTTCTCTATATCTTCTTGAATCAGTGTTTGATTTTTCATTGTATGTTCCCTTAGTCATCTGTTTTATGCTTCTCTATTTTCCTCTTCAGTACCATTTGCATTTGCTCTTAATGTATTTACCTTCATCATTTCTTCATTTTCTTTTTTTGTAAATTTTAATTTGTTTAGTCATCCATGCTCTCAAAGTTTATTTGCGTCCAAGTCAGCATATCAGGTTAGTATAACTATATAATAAATGTGATTAGTGATAATGAAACAAAATGGTTGCTATTTACTGTCAGTTTTACTTTATGCTGTTGAATATAAATATTTAAAGCATTATATAGTTGAGAATGAACTTCCATTCCGCCCATCTGTAATATAGGCACTCAAAAAGTAGCCTCCCAATATGGTATACTGTAAATAAAATGAAATACTGTGCCTAGTTTTTTGACTAAGATGTGTTTACATCATATTTCCTGGGAAAACTACAAATACTGATAAAAATTGCACTTGGCATCCTTTATTATAATGACAATGGGAAACTACTTTTTTAGGTCTGTGCTATTCTCGTTGCATATTATAAGTTTATCCACATTCCCCTTTCATTTCCTAGAATGAGAAATAAGCCTATTTATGTAGTGCATGAACATGAAGTAAGCCCTCTACCCTGTAAGGAGGGTGCCTCAATGAAAGTTTTATTCTTATTGGCATGGTCCATAAAGGTACAAAGAGTAATAGATGTGAAGGAAAAAATAATATGTAATAGTATTTTCTATTTAAAATGCTCATAAATGAAATATGTTAATGTTCTTAATTTATTCACATTTTTGATATATGATGCAGAATATTGCAACGAGATAATGTTTGTATATGCGCATTTTAAAAACCATCACAAAAACTTGACTGTCAAAGTATTATGCTAAATCTCTGTAAATTATCAATTGTATGTTATTTAATGTTTTTGTATTTTACTGAAAAGATCTCTAGGAATCCATGCTCTTTTTTTTTCAAAAGGTATTCTCTTCGGCTATTTGTATATAGCAGTTTGCTGTGGATATCCATAACCATAAGAAACATTTGAACAACTTCTCTTGTTAAGATTTTTTTCTTCACAAATTCAGTTACTGTAGTTTCAAAACTTTATTTTCTCTGATCTGCCTCTATTTTTGTTTCCCTTAAAGTTTTATACGATTTCATAGTTTTGACAATATCCGAAGAAGATGGCATCTTTATTCCTTCACTAATTATACCCCTGACATAGTGCATGTGTTTCTTAAACAATTATAGTAATTCTGCCAATTCCAGAATACTCTTTTTACAAGATTTACTGGAAAGTACATTTGGTTAAGAATATCCCTCAAAACGTTATATGCAGTACAATTTAGATTTCAATAGCTGGAATGTGACTGATGTAGTAAACATTTTCGGCACTCCAGTAATCCAAGGATCTTCAAACAATCACCTCTTCAAGGGGGGCTCCTTGGCGTGGTGAAGAGGCTCTTGGTCTGAGGAATTAGACCTATCGGTCTTCTTCCTCAGACCGAACCTAATTACCCCCCAATCTCCCCTCCCCTATCCCATCCTCCCCATCCTCCCCTTTTTCCTTTCCTCCTCCTCCTCCCCACTCCTCCCTTTTGCCCTTCCTCTTTTTGTCCTTTGGGATT
Organism: Cherax quadricarinatus; assembly: GCF_038502225.1. Classification (NCBI taxonomy): domain Eukaryota; kingdom Metazoa; phylum Arthropoda; class Malacostraca; order Decapoda; family Parastacidae; genus Cherax; species Cherax quadricarinatus. The sequence goes on along the minus strand of NC_091321.1, from coordinate 324,278 downwards.
TCTCCCACAGGCACGCTAGTTCCTAGGTAGAGGAAAGGACACCGGGGTCGATCCCATTCCGTTGAGGTTTCTTGGCGGTGGCGTAGTTTGCCGTGGAATCTGGATTGCCTAGGGATGTCCCGATCCCTCTCCGGTATCCCGGAGTAGCTTTGGGTGTCTTTTGGGCGACGGGTGTATCTCTGGAAGCCACCTTTCGGATTCCGGGGGTGGTGGCTGAAGGAGGTATGCTTTGTGGCGGATATCCGGCCGCCCTCTCTTTTGTCCACCGAGGTAGCTCGGCAGATGTGAGGTTGCTATCCCAGATTGCTGGTTTACTGGCATGAAGGGTAGGGTATGGCACGGGTTCCATGCTGCATCTGCGCTACTAGCGGTGTCGAGTCCTCTTGGGCGCGGAGGGAGATTTCTGGCCCTTTCATTCCTCCTAGGAACTATCCCTCCCCGGTCCCCCCTTTTTTTTTCTTTTTTTTTTTTTTTTATTTTTATTTTCTTTTCTTCTTTCTTTTTTTTTCTTAAAAACAAAAAGAAAGAAGTAACCTAACCATGGCAGCCCTAGTCCATGAACCTGGTACCCCCGGGCCCCTTCTTGATACCGCACCCCGTTCTGACCCCGCCTCGTCTTTGGACCACTCTTCAGACATTCCTCATGCCTCTGTACCTATTGCCGGTGCTGTTTCCTCACCTGCTTCAGGTACTGAGGCCTCGACTGACTCCTTCGATTTATCAGACCTTCGCTCTCCTCTGACTATGCTTCCGGCCTCTCCCTCTACGGTGCGGCAATTTTCAAATCGCCGACCCGTTCCACGTCGGACCAACTCTGGTCCCACGCCTAAACGTCAACGACAATTACCCGCTGATGATACTTCTCCACCTTCACCTTCTCGTTCTTCTCAGAAAAGATCGACACGTCCTTCACTACCTTTCCACGCTCAGTTTCAGACTGAACAGTGGACTAAATTCTTCACTTTACGACCAACTTCCTCTACTGCCTATCTTTCTGACCATAGTATTGGCAAGGCACTCCTACGCCATGTTGGTAAAGATATTTCTTTTCATGCTCTTAAGAGCGGTACGCGCATCATTACCGTACAGAATGCTACCCAGGCTCGTGAGCTCTCTCGTCTTTCCCATATAGATACTGTTCCTGTCACCCTTGAAAAACATCATTCCCTCAATTCTTGTAGTGGTACCGTTATTCTGCCCCATACCATAGTTCAACAAAATTTCCAGACATGTGGCACCGACATTCTAGAACAGCTGGAACTCCAAGATCTCCCAATCCTCAAGGTAGACACTTACGTTCTTCCTGCCCGTGGGCGGAGACGATACCCTAGCAATGTGGCTCGTTTAACTTTTGACAGCCGAGAACTCCCATCCTCAGTTTATATAGCAGGACATCGGTTACAAGTTCGAAAGGTGATCCCTACACCACAACAGTGTAGAAATTGCTGGCGATTTGGCCATCCAGCGAAATATTGCAGATCTATCGCCGAATGCCCAGTCTGTGGTGCCGATGACCATTCTAATACGTCTTGCAATCGATCTCCCTCTTGCCTTAACTGTCATGAGGCTCACCCTTCGTACTCTCGCCGTTGTCAGGTCTATTTAAACGAGCGGGAAATCCGTTACCTCAAAGAGACAGAAGGTCTCCCTTATGCCATGGCAGTTTCTCATCTCCGCCTCCAAGGGAGACTCCCACGTGTTTCTTATTCCCGTGTTTCAAAACGTCCCCCCACTTCTGGTATCCCATCTTCTACACCCACCTCTGTGGTTACCTCTCCCATAATCACTCCTGTATCTAATCCTTTTGCTGTCCTCGGCTCAGACGTCCCTACTTCAACGCCTCAGTCTAATCTCGCTTCTTCGAGTTCTCTCTTACAAGCCTCAGTATCGACGAGACCTCGTACGACACCTCTTCCCAATCGTCCCTCTACTTCTCAAAAGTCAAAAAAAGGTCCGGTAACACCTCCTACCCATCTTCCACCTCCTCATTTTACCCTCCCTGTCTCTGTCCCTAGTTCTTCCCCTCTCACTGGCTCAGTTACAAGTGCAGAGGTTCACCCTCCTCCTCGTAATGTACCTTCCTCCCCTGTTCCCTCCCAAGTTTCTTCCTCTTCTGCCACCTCCCAGGTTCCTGTCTCTTCTGTCCCCTGCCACGCTTCTCCAGTTCCCTCCACCCTTTCGCCCCCCCCTACCTTGGTACAGTCCAATACAGTTCCAATCTTTACTCATCCTCCCCCTACCATTCCCAATATTGTCTCCCATACGACATCTCTGAATTCTGAAACACTTGAAGCAATCTCTGAATATATTGCAGAGACCAAACCATCAATGGACACTGATCCACCTTCCGCTCTTTCTCTCTCCTCTGCTCCATCTGCGCAACTCCTTTCTTCACAGCGCACCGTTCCTTCGCTGCTTGAACATTTTCCACTGCCTCCGCATGTGGACTTTTCTAACCCTCCTAGTCCGTAGGAACCCTTACCTGCGGATTTCAAGTATCCTTATCATTGCCATTCATGGCCTTTTTACAGTGGAATATACGTGGCCTCAGGGGTAATCGGGGTGAGCTTCAGATGTTACTCTCCCAGTTTGCCCCTGTTGGTGTTTGCTTACAGGAACCAAAATTACACTCTGCTGTTATTTCTCACATCTCAGGCTATAATTTATTGTATTCTTCAGATCCTTTTCCTGATGGGACCTTTAATGAAAGTGCCCTTCTTCTCCGCACTGATATTCCGTACCATCAGCTATTTGTTCATACTTCGCTGCATTACACAGCAGCCCGTATCCACTTACATAGGTGGTATACGCTCTGTTCTTTATATCTCTCTCCTTCTCGGGCATTATCTATTCCGGATTTTGCCTTCCTTGTTTCGTCATTACCGCCACCAATTCTGTTACTTGGTGATTTTAATGCCCACCATTTCCTCTGGGGAGGGTCTCACTGTGATTCCCGTGGAATTCAGTTAGAGGCTTTTCTTGCCACCCACCCCCTCCATGTTTTAAATACAGGTACTCACACCCATTTTGATCCTCGGACTCATGCTCTCTCTTGCATCGATCTCTCAGTTTGCTCTTCCTCCGCCGCATTAGACTTTACTTGGTCTGTTCTCCCGGACTTACATGACAGTGATCATTTCCCAATCATTCTTACTTCCCCTTCATATTCGTCACCTCTTCGCACCCCACGCTGGCAATTTAATCGGGCAAATTGGAACCTTTACTCACACCTGACTGTTTTTAAAGAGGTTCCTTCTTCGTCCTCCATCGATGAGCTTTTACACCTCTTCTCATCCTCCGTTTTCACCGCAGCTTCTCATTCTATACCCCAAACTTCGAGCAGGCATTCTCAGAAATGCGTGCCTTGGTGGTCTCCTGCTTGTGCTCGTGCAGTACGTTTGAAACGCGCTGCATGGGGCAGGTACCGGTACAATAGAACCACAGAGCGACTCCTTGATTTTAAACAGAAGCGTGCGATCGCTCGCCGTGTCATCCGTGACGCTAAACGCACTTGCTGGCGAGATTATGTCTCCACCATCACCTCTGCTTCCTCTATGAGTGCAGTCTGGAAAAAAGTACGAAAACTGAGTGGTAAATATTCTCCTGACCCGGCTCCTGTTCTGCGGGTTGCCGGTGTTGATATAGCAAACCCACTAGATGTTGCCAATGAAATTGGCAATCATCTGGTCCGTATTTCTCAGGGACTCCATCTATGCCCCTCATTTCTTTCCTCAAAGTCTGCCAGAGAGTTAGCACCCTTGGACTTTTCTTCTCTCAGAGAAGAACAGTATAATGTGCCTTTTACACTTCAAGAACTGGAGGCAACACTCTCAGCTTGTCGATCATCGGCAGCTGGGCCCGACGACATTCATATTCGTATGCTACAACATTTACATCAGTCAGCCCTTGCAGTCCTATTACGCCTTTACAATCTTATTTGGTCACAAGGAGTTCTTCCACAGCTGTGGAAATCCGCCATTGTTCTCCCTTTCCGCAAACCAGGCACTACGGGACATGAAACCTCCCACTATCGTCCCATTGCTCTTACCAGTGCAGTTTGCAAAGTAATGGAACGTCTAGTAAATAGACGTTTAGTGTGGTATTTAGAGACACACAACAGTCTCTCCACTCGTCAATATGGCTTTCGTAAGGGACGTTCTACCATAGACCCCTTACTGCGCTTGGATACGTATGTTCGTAATGCCTTTGCGAATAACCACTCAGTTATTGCCATATTTTTTGATCTTGAGAAGGCATATGACACAACTTGGAGGTATAATATTTTAGCCCAAGCCCACTCCTTAGGCCTTCGAGGCAATCTACCATCCTTCCTTAAGAACTTTTTAACTGACAGGCATTTCCGTGTTCGGGTTAATAATGTGCTCTCCCCGGACTTTGTCCAAGCTGAAGGTGTCCCCCAGGGATGTGTTCTGAGCACAACACTTTTTCTCCTTGCTATTAATGATTTGGCCTCTAGTCTTCCATCAAATATTTGGTCATCACTCTATGTTGATGACTTCGCTATTGCCTGTGCAGGCGCTGACTGTCACCTCCTTACAGTTTCTCTCCAGCATGCAGTCGACCGTGTTTCCAATTGGGCCACCACACATGGGTTTAAATTTTCCAGCACTAAAACCCACCAAATCACTTTCACTAGACGCTCTGTCATCTCTGATCATCCTTTGTACCTCTATGGCTCACGTATCCCTGAACGTGATACAGTCAAGTTTCTGGGCCTCCTCTTTGATCGTAGGTTATCCTGGAAACCTCACATTACCTCTCTGAAGGCAACTTGTCACAGCCGGCTGAACCTTCTTAAAACCCTTGCTCATCTTTCGTGGGGAGCTGATCGTCGAACCCTCCTTCACCTACATTCCACCCTTATTTTATCGAAACTTGATTATGGTGACCAGATCTATTCAGCGGCATCTCCTGCTACTCTCTCTAGCCTTAACCCCATTCATCACCAAGGATTACGTTTATGCCTTGGTGCTTTTCGCTCTTCCCCTGTCGAAAGCCTCTATGCAGAAGCGAACGTTCCATCCTTATCCGATCGCCGTGATGCCCATTGCCTGCGCTACTATGTACGCTCTCATGATCTCCGCAATCCTTCCATTTATAGAATGGTCACTGATATTAGTAGACATTCTTTATTTGTTCGCCGCCCCTGCTTACTCCGTCCCTTCTCTCTTCGCCTTCATTCGCTCTTGTCTTCTCTTCAACTACCACCTTTCTATGTACATGTAGCATCACACTTTTCCCTACCCCCCTGGGAAGTTCCAGCTGTTCGAGTCTGTTCTTTCTCCCTCCCTTGCTCGAAAGCCCAAATGTCTACGGTCGCTTCCCGCTCTCTTTTTCTTGACCACTTTCACTCTCATTCTCATGCCATTGCTGTGTACACAGATGGCTCTAAGTCTTCTGACGGCGTAGGATTCGCAGCAGTGTTTCCGGACAGCGTCGTACAAGGGCATTTACTATCTTCAGCTAGTATTTTTACTGCTGAATTATATGCCATCCTTACAGCACTTATCCGTATTGCATCTATGCCTGTGTCATCATTTGTGGTTGTCTCAGACTCCCTTAGTGCTTTACAGGCTATACAAAAATTTGATACACCTCACCCCTTAGTCCTCCGTATCCAACTTTGGCTACGCCGCATCTTTACTAAGCATAAAGATATTGTTTTTTGTTGGGTCCCTGGTCATGTTGACGTACAGGGCAATGAACAGGCAGACACTGCTGCGCGGTCAGCAGTACATGACCTACCAGTTTCTTATAGAGGTATTCCATGTACGGACTATTTTGCTGTAATATCTTCCCACCTTCACACCCGTTGGCAACAACGTTGGTCTACTATGCTCGGCAACAAACTTCAGTCTATTAAACCGAGTATAGGTTACTGGCCGTCTTCTTATCACCAGTGTCGAGGTTGGGAGACTACTCTCTCCCGTCTTCGCATTGGCCATACTCGTCTTACTCATGGATATCTCATGGAGAGGCGTCTTGCTCCTCTCTGTGAGAATTGCCAAGCTCCATTATCAGTCAGCCACATTCTGTTGGACTGCCCACTTTATCAACGAGCACGCAGAATTTACCTCTGTCGTCGTCTTCGCCCCGCTGCTCTCTCTTTACCTTCCCTTCTCGCTGATGGACCCACCTTTCATCCGGACTCTCTCATTGACTTTTTGACAACGACTGACTTACTCCACAAATTTTGATACTTTCAGCCCTTTCTACTTGTATCTCTTGCTACCCTCTACCCCCGTACTATCCCCTGCCCCGCTGTTTTCTGTAACCTGCTGATCATCCCCCCTCCCTTCTGCCATCCAATTCCCTTGCTTCCTTCCCTACCCTGCAGCGCTGTATAGCCCTTGTGGCTTAGCGCTTCTTTTTGATTATAATAATAATAATAATTCAAACAATCATATTTTTTATAAGACTCTAGCATCTTGTTGAGATATAATGACAGTTGTAACATCCACTAAAATATTAAGTAAATGCCTTGGAATATTGGACATTGTTCAAAAAAAAAGTTGGCCATATTTCAGATTTCTTTCAGCCCATTTTTAAGGTTTACTTGCACCTTACATTTATATTATAGTTATAATCATAACTAAGTGCTAAACCCACAAGGGTCATACAGCACTGTACATTGATAGAAGCAAATATTATCCATTTCTGTTGAGACTTCATTTGTTAGTGTGAAATATCTTGGACCCAGGCCACGTAAATCTGGGGCTCCATATTGCTGCTTTCTTTAAATTATTACATTGTACAGGTAGCCCACTTTAATATATCACACTTTTGCACAAATGCAGATCTGATAAAAAAAAATATATATATATATATAGTATATAAATAATGTGTATAGCATTATTTTTGTGTAAATGAATTTGCATTTACTCTTTATTTAAATCCTGATGGATTTACAACATGAAAAGTTAATTACAGTATTATTTTTTTTAATGTTGGTTGACAATAAATGTTACTGTAAAGAATATTTTTGTTCTTAACCTTAATAGGACCAGTGCACTTAGAAGCCAAGAATTTTTGACCATGCTAGACACCTTAATAAACATTGATTTAGCACCTAGCGATTATTATCATCAAGACAGTACATGTCTGATAATACCACTGCAGTAATTTGTGCTAATTTTTTTTTGTAACATGTTGGCCTTATCCCACCAAGGCAGGGTGACCCCAAAAAAGAAACACTTTCACCATCTTTGCAGAGGTGCAGATATAATAGTTTAGATTTCACTCCAAACCCCTCCTTTAAAGTGTAGGCATTGTACTTCCTACCTCCAGGACTCAAGTCTGGCTAACCAGTTTCCCTTCACAAAATATTACCCTGCTCACAGCTCCCAAAAACCATTCACCCCTAACATGCATGCCTTTATACCACATATTGCCTTTAGACAAGACATATTACTGCCTCCAGCATTTATAACCCATGCTTCACACTCGTTAGAGTTTTGGTACTGCTATACTCTCTTCTTTGCTTCCACAGATACCTCAGTGCACCACTCTCCTTTCTTCCTTCATAAACCCATCCACTAATAAGTCTACTCCCAAATATCTGAACACATTCACTTCCATACTCCCTCCCTCCAATGTGATATCAAATTTTTCTTTACCTAATTCATTTGATACCCTCATCACCTTATTCTTATCTACATTCATTCACTTTCAACTTTATACACCCTCCCAAACTTGTCCACTAACCTTTGCATTATTATTATTATAATCAAGGGGAAGCGCTAAACCCGGAGGATTATACAGCGCCTGGGGGGGGGGGGATGTGGAAGGCATTCAGGCTTAATTCGGGGAACTGGTGCACAGATCCAATTCCCTAAATCAAGAGCCCCTCACCAACATCAAGGAACCTTCCTTGAGGGGACTAACCTTTGTAACTTCTTTATTTTTATATATTAATGCAAAACCCATAGGGGTCATGTAGCACCTGGGAATTAGAAGGCAATTAGGTTCAATCCAAGAGAAGACTGGTCCAATTCTTTGGCTCAAGAGGCCGTTGCCTTCATGAAGGAAACTTCTTTGAGGGATTATTTGACACACTTCATATATAGCTATATTTATTTATTACAGTTTCAACTTAATTTTAATTTTTCATCAGTTGCACTGATTTTTTTTATGATAATTTTATAAACGTATTAGGCTTACATTTCCTTGGTAAAGATTAGTTATGACTAGGAATATTGCAATAATTACTTTTTTAAACTGATAGGATGCATGAATGATTCATATATTTCATAAAAACCAATCAGAACTTTTATTTATAATTTCAATATTAAGTCCTTTTTTAATCAATTGCATTTGTTTCATTTATAGAGTTGCAGCTCTTACTTGTCTACTACTTCATATATCCATAATTCCAAAAGTAGTCTATATACATATTTTAACCACATTTCTCTTTCATATAATTTTTTGTATAACATTAGAGGCAGTAATATATCAACCCTATATATTATGTCATAGTTAATTTTTTTTATTTTTAGATCATGTTATTGAAAACTTAACACCCTTACTCCCATTTTAATCACACCACATAATTAAAGTGGAAGTGCTTAACCAATAGGGGGGGGGGGGAGTCACACCACCTGAGGGAATGGGATTATTATTATTATTATAATCAAAAAGAAGCGCTAAGCCACAAGGGCTATACAGCGCTGAGGGAATGGGAGACAATCAGGTTTAATCCAAGAAGAGAATATGTCCAGTTCCTTTCACCAGCATGATCACTCCAAGCCAGATCCTTTATATATATAATGTTAAGATACATTCTAGTTTTTCCAAGAGCATAACGAGTTTAAAAACATTAAAATTTACCTATAAGATTCCACATAATTAAATATGTACAAAATGGTGCACATAAAATTCCTTAGAACATTAAGTGTAATATTGGAGATGGCACTGTGTACATAATAGTAACAAACTGAGCACTAAACCCAAGAGGGTCATACAGCACTGTAGGGTGGAATTTGATGAAGGAGGACTTTTCGGAGGGCAGAGACTAGTGTAGGGCAGAAGTGGAGTGTGTTAAAGGTTAAATATAATCAAAGTTGGTTCAGTAAGTTAATTTGTTAACAGTCAAATTGAGGCTGCATTAAAGGTGGGACTTTCATCAAGGTGGTCTGGTAGAGTAAGTGCATTGAGGCAGTTGGAGATGTCAGAAGTGAATTTTGCATGCCTACTGACAATGTAACTTGTCACCCCCATGTGAGGATTGTCAAACATTTTTCCATGAGACACCCATGAGTTTGACAAGTCACATGTAACATTCAAGAGCAGTGGTGGACTGAATTTTGGAGGCCCCAGGACAAGCAAATTGTAGGGAAGGGGGTCCCTGTCACTTGAACTTCATTATCAAATTACATTCTGGCCTTAATATATAGCATATATAACCTGTCAACAAGCCTGCTGTTGGCTTTCTCTACAGATATGAACTTAAGTGCAGTTATTTGATTTTTTTTTTTTTTTTTGTGCCCAGAACCCTGCTTTTGTTGTGGCCTCTTTTGGGTAGGGAACCCAGAGCATAGCTCCCCAGTTGCCCTGCGCAAGAGAAGTTTCTTTATGTATACAGGAGTGAGAGAATCTGATAATGGATCTCGGACAACCTACAAACCAAAATTAATTCAGGTTTGGGGCAGGAAAGCTTCAGATATGATAAGGGTGCATGATAAGTCTTGTGGCAATGGACACTTGGTGACTTCCTGTTGTTGATAGCGCTGGTAAGAACAGAACCACACCTGTAAGCCCCTGGTGTCTTGTATGATCGACAACACTGGAAGAACATTATTCCACACCTGTGAAGAAATGTCTTGTTAATTAAGACCTGAACATAAGTTGTAATTCATACACACTAAAAATTAATTTTAAACTGCAGTCACACAAACTAGACACTGACCAAGGTAGTATTAAACGAGATAAAATAACTGAGCACCTCAAAACAATCAGCTTGGATTTAGATAATACAAATCTTGTCTCCCATATCTCCTCAAACTGGGTAAACAGTAATACTCAGTGAACAGAACACACGGGTAATGGTAAGAAAAATGATAGGAGAGTGGGTACAGGTGACTAAGTGGAATTGCACAAGAAACAGTAGACTCTTGCTGCCCCTGATATACATAAATGATGTCACAGGAAATTAAATCCTATGTATAATTATGGATACGAAATTTATAAGGATGATAATCAGAGGATATGTTAAGGCTCCAAAAGTACTTTAGCAGACTTTCTCATGTAAGTCAGGAAGGCTGCTACTTAAATTCAATTCTGATATGAGTACAAAGTAATGAAAATAAGAAGAAATGATAAATGGAATACAATCTGAGAGGAGACAATGAAGACAACATGAAGCCTACTGAAGATAAGGCTGTCATTGGTAACAAATTTTATAACTATAGCAGAAGAGGCAAAAAGTAGCCAACCATAAAACTGATTTCAAGAACCTGAACAATTACTCACTGGGGACATTATACATAATATATGTTGGAACCATTTTGGTGTGTACAGCATCACCAAGAATCATGCAGAAACTATTAAATGTACAAATGCACTTTTTGTATATTTTGATGTTCATATCAGCCTTGATGTGTATGCATTGATAGCAACAATGTATGTTCACTTGGAGGGATTTATATCTCAATATTTTAGAATTTATTGTGATCCTATAGTCACAAAAGTACCCAATTAGTGGTGAACAAGTTACTGGCAGCCTTAAGATCCAGACATCATTGTTGCGTATTTATATTTTATGTACCAATTTTTAATGGTACAGTGGGGAAAATATTAAATTTGTAATTAACAATAGATTTTTACTGTCTTACACTTGATGCCAAATAACATGGGAATGAAAAGACTAACTAATGATTTATTAATATTTTTATTTAATCATAACAGTCTTATGTATTTTGGAACGAACAATACCAATATTAAGTTGTCTACGTAGACTACTGCATTTTAAAAAGACAGTATAAAATCCAGAGTTAACTGTAGTGATACTACTCCTGTGGGGAGCAGCAACAGGATAATACTGCACCACCTCTCGGGGTCCTTAACAACAACAGTTTGGTGTGTCATGGGTGCCAACACATGGTGTGTGATTCTCTTCTTTTACATCAATATATTAGTGATGCAGATTACATGGTGAGTTTAAATATGTGGCCTGTTGTTATAACTTTTCTCTTGACATATGCAAGACATCACCATCCCTGTAGAAGCAGTTATTAGATGTACTAGTCATTATATTTTGTTGTTGCAGAAGTACTATGAAGATTCTATATTCAATAAAGCCTAGAGATAAGGCCTGTGTTTCTATCACAACAATTTATTGAACATAGAATCCTGGGCTACCTGGTGGTGATCCTGCGCTAGACTACATCACAACATGGAGCGTTTACTGAAACCTGAGAGGCTAGACTGTGACCCCAGCTTATCAACGGCTGCTCAGAAATGGAAGCACTGGTTTAAGACTTTCGAAAACTTCTTGGGAGCCCTTCCTAAAAAAGATCTAGATAAACTAAGTCTGCTTATCAATTTTGTGTCACCTAAGATATATGAGGCTATTTCTGAGTGTAATACCTATGAAGATGCTATCAAAATCCTCAAGTCTCAGTATATTAAACCTACAAATGAAATCTTTGCACGCTATCGCCTTGCAACTCGCCGCCAGCAGACTGATGAATCCTTAGAGGAATACCTTCAAGCACTGAAAATTTTAGGTAAGGACTGTCACTTCCAAGCAGTGACAGCTGCTCAGTATTGTGAAGAGTCCATCAGGGATGCTTTTATCAGTGGCCTGCAATCACCAATAATAAGGCAGCGTTTATTGGAGAATAAAACTCTCGACTTAGCCACTGCCTTCGACCAGGCAAGAGCTCTAGATTCAGCCCGGAAGAATTCTGCAGTATACAGTACCACTCAGCCTTCTCGAGTTGTAAGTGCTGCAATTCCTGACCAAGACTCTTGCAATGAAGTTACGGTGGAACCTGCCTCAGTGACAGCAGCAGCAGGTACGGTGTGTTTCTTTTGTGGTTTTTCAAGACATCCACGTCCAAAGTGTCCTGCTCGTGAAGCAATGTGCCATAAATGCCACAAGAAAGGTCACTTTGCTAAAGGATGTCGTGCTAATGCATCAACAAGAGCTAGTGCCTCCACACATTCCAGTGATCATGCGACTCTAGCAACAGTGACTTCTGCAGCTACTCCAAATTCACTGTCAAAGGCAGTTGTGAAAGTATTCATCAAAGGAACAGAAGTAAATGGTCTTATTGGTAGTGGCAGCTCAGAGAGTTTCATCAACCTTGACTGTACATCACTCATCAGGTACCGTTTCCATGGCATCAACATCTTTCTCTATTCAGACCTTAGGGTTTTGTAAGGTAAATCTCAGAGTTAATGGAAAGGATTATCAAGATGTACATTTAGCTATTCTGCCACAACTGTGCTCTGATGTTATCCTTGGTCAGGACTTTCAGAAGCTGCATGATAGTGTCACCTTAACATATGGAGGTGAACTACCTCCTCTTGTTGTCTGTGGACTTAGCACTTTAAGGGTAGACCCACCAAAGCTCTTTGCAAATCTTACCGCGGATTGCCATCCTATATCAGCTAAGTCACGCCGCTATTCTTATGAGGATCGGATGTTCATTGAGAAGGAAACTCAGAGGCTGCTGAATGAGGGTATTATAGAACCGAGTAATTCCCCTTGGCGTGCACAGGTTGTTGTTGTTGTTAAGGATGATTATAGGAAACGGAGACTGGCTATCGATTACTCTGAGACAATCAACAAATTTACGCTTCTTGATGGGTACCCTCTACCTCGAATTGATGATACAGTGAACAAAATTGCTCAGTACTATGTGTTTAGCACAATTGATCTACAGAGTGCCTATCATCAAGTCCCTATAAGGAATGAAGATAAACCATACACAGCGTTTCAGGCTAGTGATGGCCTGTATCAGTTTACCAGAGTCCCTTTTGGAGTCACCAATGGGGTAGCCTGCTTCCAACGAATTATGGATTCACTCATTCAGGAAGAGCAACTCATGGGAACTTATGCGCATTTAGATAATGTTACCATTTGTGGCAAGACCCAGGAGGAACATGATGCAAACCTTGATAAGTTTTTGGAAGCCGCCAAGAAGAAAAATATCAGTTACAATGAGGAAAAGTGCACTTTTTCAACTAAAAGGCTTAGCATCCTTGGTTATGTAGTGGAAGGAGGTTCAATATTCCCAGACCCTGAACGACTACGACCTCTACGGGAACTTCCAATGCCTCAAGACAAAAAGTCACTCCGAAGAACTCTTGGTCTCTTTGCTTATTACTCACAATGGATCTACAACTATTCAAGTAAAGTCCGCCCATTGAGTGCTACCACATTTCCTGTGACAAAGGAAGCAGAAGCCGCTTTCCATACTCTTAAACAGGACATCGAAAACTCAGTAGTTCAAGCCATTGATGAGTCCCTACCATTCGAAGTGGAAACAGATGCATCTGACATTGCCATTGCTGCAGTCTTATCTCAGGCAGGACGACCAGTAGCCTTCTTTTCGAGAACTTTTCAAGGATCAGAGAAGTGTTATGCTGTTGTAGAAAAGGAAGCTCAGGCCATAATAGAAGCAGTTCGCCACTGGAGGCATTATTTAACTGGTAGACATTTCACCATAAGGACTGACCAACGGTCCGTGATGTATATGTTCGACAAGAAGCACAAAAGTAGGATAAAGAATGACAAGATATTACGCTGGAGGATGGAACTATCGTGTTATGACTTTGATATTCTGTACCGACCGGGTCAAGAGAACATCTCGCCTGATGCATTCTCTAGGTCCCACTGTGGAGCAGCATGTCATGATTTGCAATCACTCTCAGCGCTCCACAAGGCTTTGTGTCACCCAGGAGTTACACGCCTGTACCATTTTGTCAAATCAAAGAACATGCCCTACTCAGTGGAAGATGTGTGACAAGTGATCAGAGCATGCAGAGTATGTGCAGAGTGCAAGCCAAACTTTCATCAGCCAGAGAAGACTCATCTCATAAAATCCACCCAGCCTTTCGAGAGACTGAATATAGATTTCAAAGGACCTCTACCAAGCACAAATCAGAATAGATATTTCCTTACCATAGTAGATGAATATTCAAGGTTTCCCTTTGTGTTCCCCTGTGCAAATATGACTGCTTCAACTGTTATTAGTTGTCTTTCACAGTTGTTCTCTATTTTTGGTATGCCAGCTTATATCCATTCAGACAGGGGATCCTCGTTCATGAGTAACGAACTTCAGGAGTTTTTGGCTAGCAAGGGTATTGCCTGCAGCAGAACAACAAGCTACAACCCTCAAGGCAATGGTCAAGTGGAGCGGTTCAATGGTACTATATGGAAGGCAGTTACAATGACATTGAAGTCGCGCAATCTACCTGTTGAACACTGGCAAACTGTCCTACCTGATGCTCTTCACTCTATTAGATCATTGCTGTGCACAGCTACTAATGCAACCCCTCATGAAAGACTCCTCAACTATTCACGTCATTCCTCTACGGGAGCCTCCGTGCCCACTTGGTTATGTCATCCTGGACCCGTTCTCCTGAAGAGTCACCGTAGGATGAACAAGACGGATCCTTTAGTGGAAGAGGTAGAGCTCCTGCAAGCTAATCCACATTACGCCCATATTCGCTACCAAAATGGTGAAGAGACTACAGTATCTATAAGACATTTAGCCCCAGTTGAAATCCCCATTAGTGTGGAATCTCAAGATACACCAATAGATGTGAAAGATGCTTCGTTTTCTCCTGGAAAGCCCCTTGAGACTACCCCTACAGAAATAGAGGATTCTGCTCCAGCAGTTAGTCAAACCCCGCTGGAAAATATTGAACCTGGTGAAGAGGCTCAGGGGCTACGAAGGTCGGGACGTGTACGTCGCCCACCTAACAGTTTGGGAGATTACTGTCTCTGATATTTTAGAAGGGGGAGATTGTAGTGATACTGCTCCTGTGGGGAGCAGCAACAGGATAATACTGCACCACCTCTCGGGGTCCTTAACAACAACAACAGTTTGGTGTGTGTCATGGGCGCCAACACATGGTGTGTGATTCTCTTCTTTTACATCAATATATTAGTGATGCAGATTACATGGTGAGTTTAAATATGTGGCCTGTAGTTATAACTTTTCTCTTGACATATGCAAGACATCACCATCCCTGTAGAAGCAGTTATTAGATGTACTAGTCATTATATTTTGTTGTTGCAGAAGTACTATGAAGATTCTATGTTCAATAAAGCCTAGAGATAAGGCCTGTGTTTCTGTCACAACATTAACATCATGCATCATGTTGAGGATAAAACTGATTTATGATGGGTCTCATTCACTCATACCAACTTTTTTTTTTTTTTTTTTTTCAACAAATCGGCCGTCTCCCAATGAGAGTTCAATCTGCAACTTCTTGTCTTGGATGAGACTGTTACAGACAGCATAGAACAAAATATTAAGTTTAATACTGTATATTGTGAATTATTATGTGAATAAATCACCTGCAGGAGACTTACAGGGCATTACCTGAATTATTACCTGCAAGTAATTTGGGTAAGTGGAACTTAGGTCACAATAGGTCACCAAACTGTAACTCCCTCAATGCTCACTTCTTCACCACTCTCACAAAAAGCTAGACCTGACATTAAATTAATAATTATGATACTAAAACCAGCTACTCTGGTAAATTATAGTTGTGAACTGTATATGATTAGGCTTGCTGGGTACATAAAATATAATTGGTATTAACACTTACTATTTAATTACTGGAAGACACTTAATGCTGATGGAACACACCCAAACGTGACCTCAACAGCTAGGATTTATGATGGCCAATGCAAAAACTACTGTACATTATGGGTAAGCGTCACTTAGCTGTGTTGTTGGGAAGGATTCATTAAAGTCCTCTATTTTTCCGTCCTGGTTGCCAAACTGTAAGAGCTTTCCACACTATTTACCTGGCGTTTATCTGGAGAGAGTTCTGGGGGTCAATGCCCCTGCGGCCCGGTCTGTGACCAGGCCTCCTGGTGGATCAGAGCTTGATCAACCAGGCTGTTACTGCTGGCTGCACGCAATCCAACGTACGAGCCACAGCTCGGCTGGTCAGGTACCAACTTTAGGTGCTTGTCCAGTGCCTCCCAATTCTTCTGCAGGAACCTGTCAGCAATTTCTAAGTTACGGACTGAGGTCGATATACACCAACTGACCTTCGAGAATGCCTGATTACACTGCACAATTCAGTTCAATGTTCACACATTAAATTCAATATGGCGTCACTCTGCAGCTCTACACCCCCTTCACTCCAAATTTCTCGAAAGGGTCAAATCAGCATCATATTTTATTACACAATTATATTATTCATTTATATGTTTTACATTTAGGAAATTATGTAAAAAAAATTCCACACTGTATGTGCATATTCATTTTTGGTACTGATAAATAATATAAAGTGATTAATATGAAATAACAGAAATTCATGCAAATGGTAAACATTATTATTATAATCAAAAAGAAGAGCTAAGCCACAAGGGCTATACAGCGCTGCAGGGTAGGGAAGGAAGCGAGGGTATTGGGCAGCAGAAGGGAGGAGGGATGATCAGCAGGTTACAGAAAACAGCGGGGCAGGGGATAGTACGGGGGTAGAGGGTAGCAAGAGATTGAGGTAGAAAGGGCTGAAGGTATCAGAATATGTGAAGTCAGTCAGTTGTTGTCAAAAAGTCAATGAGAGAGCCCGGATGAAAGGTGGGTCCATCAGCGAGAAGGGAAGGTAAAGAGAGAGCAGCAGAGCGAAGACAACGACGGAGGTAAATTCTGCGTGCTCGTTGATAAAGTGAGCAGTCCAACAGAATGTGGCTGACTGATAATGGAGCCTGGCAATTTTCACAGAGAGGAGCAGGGCGCCTCTCCATGAGATATCCATGAGTAAGACGAGTATGGCCAATGTGAAGGCGGGAGAGAGTAGTCTCCCAACCTCGACACTGGTGATAAGAAGACGGCCAGTAACCTATACTTGGTTTAATGGATTGAAGTTTGTTACCGAGCATAGTAGACCAACGTTGTTGCCAACGGGTGTGAAGGTGGGAAGATAAATGGAATACCTCTATATGAAACTGGTAGGTCATGTACTGCTGACTGCACAGCAGTGTCTGCCTGTTCATTGCCCTGTACGTCAACATGACCAGGGACCCAACAAAAAACAATATCTTTATGCTTGGGTAAAGATGCGGCGTAGCCAAAGTTGGATACGGAGGACTAAGGGGTGAGGTGTATCAAATTTCTGTATAGCCTGTAAAGCACTAAGGGAGTCTGAGACAACCACAAATGATGACACAGGCATAGATACAATACGGATAAGTGCTGCAAGGATGGCATACAATGCAGCAGTAAAAATACTAGCCAAAGATAGTAAATGCCCTCGTACGACGCTGTCCAGAAACACTGCTGCAAATCCTACGCCGTCAGAAGACTTAGAGCCATCTGTGTACACAGCAATGGCATGAGAATGAGAGTGGAAGTGGTCAAGAAAAAGAGAGCGGGAAGCGACCGTAGACAGTTGGGCTTTCGCGCAAGGGAGAAAGAACAGACTCGAACAGCTGGAATTTCCCAGGGGGGTAGGGAAAAGTGAGATGCTACATGAACATAGAAAGGTGGTAATTGAAGAGAAGACAAGAGCAAATGAAGGCGAAGAGAGAAGGGACAGAGTAAACAGGGGCGGTGAACAAATAAAGAATGTCTACTAATATTAGTGACCATTCTATAAATGGAAGGATTGCGGAGATCATGAGAGCGTACATAGTAGCGAACAGTGGTATATTACAGACCATTCTGGAGAAATACCCTGACTTTGCTAGCTGTAAATAGTGCATTACCATGTGTATATGTGTGTGTGTGTGTGTGTACTCACCTATTTCTCACCTATTTGTGGTTGCAGGGGTCGAGTCACAGCTCCCGGCCCCGCCTCTTCGCTGATTGCTACTAGGTCCTCTCTCTCCCTGCCCCATGAGCTCTATCATACCTCGCCTTAAAACTATGTATGGTTCCCGCCTCCACTACGTCACTTTCTAGGCTATTCCATGGCCTGACTACTCTATGACTGAAGAAATACTTCCTAACATCCCTTTGATTCATCTGAGTCTTCAACTTCCAATTGTGACCTCTTGTGTCTGTGTCCCTTCTCTGGAACATCCCGTCTTTGTCCACTGAGGTATCGGAACGCTATCCGTAGGTTTGCCAGGCGCCCGTATGCTGCAGCAGTTATCTGATTGATGTGCGCCTCAGGAGATATGCTCGGTTTTATACTCACCCCCAGGTCTTTTTCCTTGAGTGAGGTTTGCAGTCTTTGGCCATCTAAACTATATTGTGCCTGCGGTCTTCTTTGCCCTTCCCCAATCTTCATGACTTTGCATTTGGCAGGGTTAAATTCAAGGAGCCAGTTGCTGGACCAGGCTTGTAGCCTGTCCAAGTCTCTTTGTATTATTATTATAATCAAAAAAGAAGCGCTAAGCCACAAGGGCTATACAGCAAGTCTCTTTGTAGTCCTGCCTGATCCTCATCCGATTTGATTCTTCTCATTAACTTCGCATCGTCTGCAAACAAGGACACTTCTGAGTCTATCCCTTCCGTTATGTCGTTCACATATACCAAGAACAGCACAGGCCCTAGGGCTGACCCCTGTGGAACCCCGCTTGTCACAGGCGCCCACTCTGACACCTCGTCACGTACCATGACTTGTTGTTGCCTCCCTGTCAGGTATTCTCTGATCCATTGCAGTGCCTTTCCTGTTATGTGTGCCTGATCCTCTAGCTTTTGCAGTAACCTCTTGTGAGGAACTGTGTCGAAGGCCTTCTTGCAGTCCAAAAATATGCAGTCGATCCACCCCTCTCTCTCTTGTCTTACTTCTGTCACCTTGTCATAAAACTCTAGTAGGTTTGTGACACAGGATTTTCCTTCCCTGAAACCGTGCTGGTTGTCAATTATACACTTGTTTCTTTCCAGGTGCCCCACCACTCTCCTCCTGATGATCTTCTCCATGACCTTGCATACTATACACGTTAGTGATACAGGTCTGTAGTTTAGTGCCTCATGTCTGTCTCCCTTTTTAAAAATTGGGACTACATTTGCCATTTTCCATACCTCAGGGAGTTGCCCAGTTTCAAATGATGTGTTGAAGATCTTTGTTAATGGCTCACACAATATCTCTGCTCCCTCTTTAAGGACCCATGGAGAGATGTTGTCTGGTCCCACCGCATTTGAGGTGTCAAGTTCGCATAGCAGCTTCTTCACCTCCTCCTTGGTTATATGTACCTCATCCAGCACTTGCTGGTGTGCCCCCCTGTTCTGATTTCTTGGAGTCCTACTGGTTTCCACTGTAAATACCTCTTTAAATCTTGTGTTGAGCTCCTGACATACCTCTCGGTCGTTTCTTGTGAATTCCCCATCACCCTTCCTCAGTCTGATTACCTGGTCCTTGACTGTTGTTTTCCTCCTGATGTGGCTGTACAACAGCTTCGGGTCAGTCTTTACTTTTGATGCTATGTCATTTTCATATTGTCTCTGAGCCTCCCTTCTTATCTGTGCATATTCGTTTCTGGCTCTTCGGCTGATTTCTTTATTTTCCTGAGTTCTCTGTCTTCTGTACCTTTTCCATTCTCTAGTACACCTAGTTTTTGCCTCCCTACACCTTTGGGTGAACCAAGGACTCGTTCTGTTCTTCCCATTATTTCTGTTTCCCTTAGGAACAAACCTCTCCTCTACCTCCTTGCATTTTGTTGCTACATAGTCCATCATTTCTTGTACTGGTTTTCCTGTCAGTTCCCTCTCCCACTGAATGTCTTGAAGGAAGTTCCTCATGCCTGAGTAGTTCCCCCTTTTGTAGTTTGTTTTTTCCCAGCCTATTCCTGCTACTCTCTCCACTTGGAGCTCAACTATGTAGTCGAAGCACAGAACCACATGATCACTAGCTCCCAGGGGCCTTTCATACATGATACCCTCGATGTCCGAACTACTCATGGTGAATACAAGGTCCAACCTTGCTGGTTCGTCCTCTCCTCTCTCTGGTAGTGTCTCTAACATGTTGATGCATGAGGTTCTCCAGTACCACATCCCTCATCTTGGCTCTCCATGTTTCGGGACCCCCATGGGGCTCCAGGTTTTCCCAGTCAATCTCCTTGTGATTGAAATCAGCCATAACTAGTAACTTTGCTCCCCCCATGTGTGCTCTCCTGGCCACCTCGGCTAGTGTGTCGATCATTGCTCTGTTGCTCTCATCTTATTCTTCTCTTGGCCTCCTGCAGTTCTGTGGTGGGTTGTACATTACTGCAATTATCACCTTATGTCCCTCAGACTGGATTGTTCCTACTAAGTAGTCCCTTTCGCCCATGCCATCCATTCCTTCCATTTTCTCAAAACCCCACTGGTTTTTAATGAGCAGTGCAACTCCTCCTCCCCCTCTCCTCCCTCTGTCTTTCCTGAGGATTTGATATCCGGATGGAAAGATTGAATCTGTTATTATTCTGGTGAGTTTTGTTTCTGTGAGTGCTATTATGTCTGGGGATGTCTCTGATTCTTTCGTGCCACTCCTCATACTTGTTTGTTATTCCATCTGCATTTGTATACCACACCTTCAACTTCTTTTCTAAGACTGTGGTCTGGGAAGTATATTGGGGTTGGGGAAGTGGGAGACCTGGTAAGGAACTATGTGTTGTTGCTGTGGGGGTGAAGTTTGTAATGTAGTGGGTCGGGGCATTGGATGTGGCATGGGTGTTTTGATTTAGAGTGTTTGGTTGCACTGGGGTTGACCTGGTTGGGAGGCTTCTATAGGAAGTTGTGAGGGAGGCTGTATTTGATCATCTTCCTGGGTCTGGGATCTCCTGTCTGTCTTCTCCATCCCCTCTCTTTCCTCCTTTCGCCTTTGTACCATCTCTCTCAGTTTCTTCCTTTCTTCTTGTGTTCTGTCGCGGTCGAGATACACCTTCCTGTATGCCGTCATGTCCCTTAATCGTGCTTTCTCCTGTGTGTGTGTGTGTGTGTGTGTGTGTGTGTGTGTGTGTGTGTGTGTGTGTGTGTGTGTGTGTGTGTGTGTGCGTGCACGCGCGAGCTAGTGTGGGTGTATGATCCACTTAATATTTGTATTTATAGCTCATTACAATTGTGACCAGGTGTGGACGTATCAGTGGTTCATTACTTTGTAATTTGTTCATGACTGTAACCATGTATAGGAGTGAGGCTGATTCATTATCTTTGTAACTTGCCATGATTGTGACCAGATCTACCTGGAGTTCATTACCTTTGTAACTAGTTCAGCTATCATAACTTTGGGGTCCAGTCCCGGACCCATTATGTACCTTTGTAATCTTTTGACTACCGCCCACAGGATGGGTATGGGGTGCATAATAAAGATATTAAACTAACTAACTAAAAAGGCAATGGGCATCACGGCGATCGGATAAGGATGGAACGTTCGCTTCTGCATAGAGGCTCTCAACAGGGAAAGAGCGAAAAGCACCGAGGCATAAACGTAATCCTTGGTGATGAATGGGGTTAAGGCTAGAGAGAGTAGCAGGAGATGCCGCTGAATAGATCTGGTCACCATAATCAAGTTTCGATAAAATGAGGGTGGAATGTAGGCGAAGGAGGGTTCGACGATCAGCTCCCCATGAAAGATGAGCAAGGGTTTTACAAAGGTTCAGCCGGCTGTGACAAGTTGTCTTTAGAGAGGTAATGTGAGGTTTCCAAGGTAACCTACAGTCAAAGAGGAGGCCCAGAAACTTGACTATCACGTTCAGGGATACGGGAGCCATAGAGGTACAAAGGATGATCGGAGATGACAGAGCGTCTAGTGAAAGTAATTTGGTGGGTTTTAGTGCTGGAAAATTTAAACCCATGTGTGGTGGCCCAACTGGAAACACGGTCGACCGCATGCTGGAGAGAAACTGTAATGAGGTGACAGTCAGCGCCTGCACAAGCAATAGCGAAGTCATCAACATAGAGTGATGACCAAATATTTGATGGAAGACTAGAGGCCAAATCATTAATAGCAAGGAGAAAAAGTGTTGTGCTCAGAACACATCCCTGGGGGGCACCTTCAGCTTGGACAAAGTCCAGGGAGAGCACATTATTAACCCGAACACAGAAATGTCTATCAGTTAAAAAGTTCTTAAGGAAGGATGGTAGATTGCCTCGGAGGCCTAAGGAGTGGGGTTGGGCCAAAATATTATACCTCCAAGTTGTGTCATATGCCTTTTAAGGTCAAAAAATATGGCAATAACTGAGTGGTTATTTGCAAAGGCATTACGAACATACGTATTCAAGCATAGTAAGGGGTCTATGGTAGAACGTCCCTTACGAAAGCCATATTGACGAGTGGAGAGACTGTTGTGTGTCTCTAAATACCACACTAAACGTCTATTTACCAGGTGTTCCATCACTGCAAACTGCACTGGTAAGAGCAATGGGACGATAGTGGGAGGCTTCATGTCCTGTAGTGCCTGGTTTGCGGAAAGGGAGAACAATGGCAGATTTCCACAGCTGTGGAAGAACTCCTTGTGACCAAATAAGATTGAAAAGGCGTAATAGGACTGCAAGGGCTGACTGATGTAAATGTTGTAGCATACGAATATGAATGTCGTCGGGCCCAGCTGCCGATGATCGGCAAGCTGAGAGTGTTGCCTCCAGTTCTTGAAGTGTAAAAGGCACATTATACTGTTCTTCTCTGAGAGAAGAAAAGTCCAAGGGTGCTAAAACTCTGGCAGACTTTGAGGAAAGAAACGAGGGGCATAGATGGAGCCCCTGAGAAATATGGACCAGATGATTGCCAATTTCATTGGCAACATCTAGTGAGTTTGCTATATCAACACCGGCAACCCGCAGAACAGGAGCCGGGTCAGGAGAATATTTACCACTCAGTTTTCGTACTTTTTTCCACACTGCACTCATAGAGAAAGGAGAGGTGATGGTGGAGACATAATCTCGCCAGCAAGTGCGTTTAGCATCGTGGATGACACGGTGAGTGATCGCACACTTCTGCTTAAAATCAAGAAGTCTCTCCGTGGTTCTATTGTACCAGTACCTGCCCCATGCAGCGCATTTCAAACGTACTGCACGAGCACAAGCAGGAGACCACCAAGCCACACATTTCTGAGAATGCCTGCCCGAAGTTTGGGGTATAGAATGAGAAGCTGCGGTTAAAACGGAGGACGAGAAGAGGTGTAAAAGCTCATCAATGGAGGACGAAGAAGGAACCTCACTAAAAACAGTTAGTTGTTTGCCTGGAGTTTACCTGGAGAGAGTTCCGGGGGTCAACACCCCCGCGGCCCGGTCTGTGACCAGGCCTCCTGGTGGATCAGAGCCTGATCAACCAGGCTGTTGCTGCTGGCTGCACGCAAACCAACATACGAGCCACAGCCCGGCTGGTCAGGAACCGACTTTAGGTGCTTGTCCAGTGCCAGCTTGAAGACTGCCAGGGGTCTGTTGGTAATCCCCCTTATGTATTCTGGGAGGCAGTTGAGCAGTCTCGGGCCCCTGACACTTATTGTATGGTCTCTTAACGTGCTAGTGACCCCTGCTTTTCATTGGGGGGATGTTGCATCGTCTGCCAAGTCTTTTGCTTTCGTAGCGAGTGATTTTCGTGTGCAAGTTCGGTACTAGTCCCTCTAGGATGTTCCAGGTGTATATAATCATATCTCTCTCCCACCTGCGTTCCAGGGAATACAGTTTTAGGAACCTCAAGCGCTCCCAGTAATTGAGGTGTTTTATCTCCGTTATGCGCGCCGTGAAGGTTCTCTGTACATTTTCTAGGTCAGCAATTTCACCTGCCTTGAAAGGTGCTGTTAGTGTGCAGCAATATTCCAGCCTAGATAGAACAAGTGACCTGAAGAGTGTCATCATGGGCTTGGCCTCCCTCGTTTTGAAGGTTCTCATTATCCATCCTGTCATTTTTCTAGCAGATGCGATTGATACAATGTTATGGTCCTTGAAGGTGAGATCCTCCGACATGATCACTCCCAGGTCTTTAACGTTGGTGTTTCGCTCTATTTTGTGGCCAGAATTTGTTTTGTACTCTGATGAAGATTTAATTTCCTCGTGTTTACCATATCTGAGTAATTGAAATTTCTCATCGTTGAACTTCATACTGTTTTCTGCAACCCACTGAAAGATTCGGTTGATGTCTGCCTGAAGCCTTGCAGTGTCTGCAATGGAAGACACTGTCATGCAGATTTGGGTGTCATCTGCAAAGGAAGACACGGTGCTGTGGCTGACATCCTTGTCTATGTCGGATATGAGGATGAGGAACAAGATGGGAGCGAGTACTGTGCCTTGTGGAACAGAGCTTTTCACCGTAGCTGCCTCGGACTTTACTCTGTTGACGACTACTCTCTGTGTTCTGTTAGTGAGGAAATTATAGATCCATCGACCGACTTTTCCTGTTATTCCTTTAGCACGTATTTTGTGCGCTATTACGCCATGGTCACACTTGTCGAAGGCTTTTGCAAAGTCTGTATATATTACATCTGCATTCTTTTTATCTTCTAGTGCATTTAGGACCTTGTTGTAGTGATCCAATAGTTGAGACAGACAGGAGCGACCTGTTCTAAACCCATGTTGCCCTGGGTTGTGTAACTGATGGGTTTCTAGATGGGTGGTGATCTTGCTTCTTAGGACCCTTTCAAAGATTTTTATGATATGGGATGTTAGTGCTATCGGTCTGTAGTTCTTTGCTGTTGCTTTACTGCCCCCTTTGTGGAGTGGGGCTATGTCTGTTGTTTTTAGTAACTGTGGGACGACCCCCGTGTCCATGCTCCCTCTCCATAGGATGGTAAAGGCTCGTGATAGGGGCTTCTTGCAGTTCTTGATGAACATGGAGTTCCATGAGTCTGGCCCTGGGGCAGAGTGCATGGGCATGTCATTTATCGCCTGTTCGAAGTCATTTGGCGTCAGGATAACATTGGATAGGCTTGTGTTAACCAAATTTTGTGGCTCTCTCATAAAAAATTCATTTTGATCTTCGACTCTGTCTGGTTAGTGGCTTGCTAAAAACTGAGTCATATTGGGACTTGAGTAGCTCACTCATTTCCTTGCTGTCATCTGTGTAGGACCCATCTTGTTTAAGTAGGGGCCCAATACTGGACGTTGTTCTCGACTTTGATTTGGCATAGGAGAAGAAATACTTTGGGTTTCTTTCGATTTCATTTATGGCTTTTAGTTCTTCCCACGATTCCTGACTCCTATAAGATTCCTTTAGCTTGAGTTCGATGCTTGCTATTTCTCTGACCAGTGTCTCCCTACGCATTTCAGATACATTGACCTCTTTTAGCCGCTCTGTTATTCTTTTCCGTCGCCTGTAAAGAGAGCGCCTGTCTCTTTCTATTTTACATCTACTCCTCCTTTTTCTTAGAGGAATAAGCCTTGTGCATACATCGAGTGCCACCAAGTTAATCTGTTCTAGGCATAAGTTGGGGTCTGTGTTGCTTAGTATATCTTCCCAGCTTATATCGGTTAGGACTTGGTTTACTTGGTCCCACTTTATGTTTTTGTTATTGAAGTTGAATTTGGTGAATGCTCCCTCGTGACTAGTCTCATTATGGTGGTCTGGGGCTCCACGCATACATGTCTGAACCTCAATTATGTTGTGATCTGAGTATATTGTTTTTGATATGGTGACATTTCATATCAGATCATCATTGTTAGTGAAGATGAGGTCTAGTGTATTCTCCAGTCTAGTAGGCTCTATTATTTGTGAGTAAAGGTTCCAATTTGCCCGATCAAATTGCCAGTGTGGGATACGAAGAGGTGGTGAATATGAAGGGGAAGTAAGAATGATTGGGAAATGATCACTGTCATGTAAATCCGGGAGAACAGACCAGGTGAAGTCTAATGCGGCGGAGGAAGAGCAGACTGAGAGATCGATGCAAGAGAGAGTGTGAGTCTGAGGTTCAAAATGGGTGTGAGTACCTGTATTTAAAACATGGAGGGGGTGGGTGGCAAGAAAAGCTTCTAACTGAATGCCACGGGAATCACAGTGAGACCCCCCAGAGGAAATGATGGGCATTAAAATCGCCAAGTAATAGAATCGGTGGTGGTAATGACGAAACAAGAAAGGCAATATCCAGAATAGATAATGCCCGAGAAGGAGAGAGAGATAAAGAACATAGCGTATACCACCTATGCAAGTGGATACGGGCTGCTGTGTAATGCAGTGAAGTACGAACAAATAGCTAATGGTATGGAATATCAGTGTGTAGAAGGGCACTTTCATTAAAGGTCTCATCAGGAAAAGGATCTGAAGAATACAATTATAGCCTGAGATGGGAAAGATAACAGCAGAGTGTAATTTTGGTTCCTGTAAGCAAACACCAACAGGGGAAAACTGGGAGAGTAACATCTGAAGCTCACCCCGATTACCCCTGAGGCCGCGTATATTCCATTGTAAATAGGCCATGATTGGCAATGATAAAGATACTTGAAATCCGCAGGTAAGGGTTCCTATGGACTAGAGGGGTTAGAAAAGTCCACATGTGGAGGCAGCGGAAAACGTTCAAGCAGCGAAGGAACGGTGTGCTGTGAAGAAAGGAGTTGCGCAGATGGAGGAGAGGAGAGAGAAGGAACAGAGGGTGGATCAGTGTCCATTGATGGTTTGGTCTCTGCAATATATTCAGAGATTGCTTCAAGTGTTTCGGAATTCAGAGACGTCATATGGGAGACAATATTGGAGATGGTAGGGGGAGGATGAGTAAAGATTGGAACTGTAATAGACTGTACCAAGGTAGTGGGGGGGGGCGAAAGGGTGGAGGGAACTGGAGAAGAAGCGTGGAAGGGGACAGAAGAGGCAGAAACCTGGGAGGTGGCAGAAGAGGAAGAAACTTGGGAGGGAACAGGGGAGGTAGATTTAGTACGAGGAGGAGGGTGAACCTCTACACTTGTTACAGAGCTAGTGAGAGGGGAAGAACCCGGTACAGAGACAGGGAAGGTAAAATGAGGAGGTGGAAAAAGGGAAGGAGGGGTTAAAGGACCTTCTTTTGACTTCAGAGAAGTAGAGGGATGATTGGGAGGAGGTGTCGCACGAGGTCTCGTCGATATTGAGGCTTGTGAGGGAGAACACAAAGAAGCGAGAACAGACTGAGGCGTTGAAGTAGGGACGTCTGAGCCTAGGACAGCAAAAGAATTAGATACAGGAGTGACTATGGGAGAGGTAACCACAGAGGAGGTTGCAGAAGATGGGACCCCAGAAGTGGGGGGAAGTTTTGAAACATGGGAATAAGAAACACGAGGTAGTCTCCCTTGGAGGTGGAGATGAGAAACTGCCATGGCATAAGGGAGACCTTCTGCCTCTTTGAGGTAACGGATTTCCCGCTCATTTAAGTAGGCTTGGCAATGGCGAGAGTACGAAGAGTGAGCCTCATGACAATTAAGGCAAGAGGGAGGTCGATTGCAAGATGTATTAGAATGGTCATCGGCACCACAGACTGGGCATTCGGCTATGGATCTGCAATATTTCGCTGGATGGCCAAATCGCCAGCAATTTCTACACTGTTGTGGTGTAGGGATCACCTTTCGAACTTGTAACCGATGTCCTGCTACATAAACTGAGGATGGGAGTTCACGGCTGTCAAAAGTTAAATGAGCCACATTGCTAGGGTATCGTCTCCGCCCGCAGGCAGGAAGAACATAAGTGTCTACCTTGAGGATTGGGAGATCTTGGAGTTCCAGCTGTTCAAGAATGTCATTGCCACATGTCTGGAAATTTTGTTGAACTATGGTATGGGGCAGAATGATGGTAACACTACAAGAATTGAGGGAATGATGTTTTTCAATAGTGACAGGAACAGTATCTATATGGGAAAGAAGAGAAAGATCATGAGCTTGGGTAGCATTCTGTACCGTGATGATGCGCATACCGCTCTTAAGAGCATGAAAAGAAATATCTTTACCAACATGGCGTAGGAGTGCCTTGCCAATACTGTGGTCGGAAAGATAAGCGGTAGAGGAAGTCGGTCATAAAGTGAAGAATTTAGTACATTGTGCAGTCTGAAACTAAGCGTGGAAAGGGAGTGCAGGACGTGTCGATCTTTTCTGAGAAGAACGAGAAGGTGGAGAAGTATCATCAGCAGGTAATTGTCGTTGGCGTTTAGGCGTGGGACCAGAGTTGGTCCGACGTGGAATGAGCCGGCAATTCAAAAATTGCCGCACCATAGAAGGAGAGGCCGGAAGCATAGTCAAAGGAGAGCGGAGGTCAGGTAAATCAAAGGAGCCAGTCGAGACCTCAGTACCTGAAGCGGGTGAGGAAACAGCACCGGCAAGAGGTACAGAGGCATGAGGAGTGTCTGAAGAGCGGTCCAAAGACGAGGCAGGGTCAGAACGGGGTGCGGTATCAAGAAGGGGCCCGGGGGTACCAGGTTCATGGATTGGGTTCTCCATGCTTAGGTTACTTCTTTCTTTTTGTTTTTAAGAAAAAAAAAGAAAGAAGAAAATAAAAATAAAAAAAGAATAAAAAAAGGGGAGACCATGGAGGGATAGTTCCTAGGAGGAATGTAAGGGCCAGAAATCTCCCTCCGTGCCCAAGAGGACCTCAGCACCGCAAGTAGCGTAGATGCAGCATGGAACCCGTGCCGAATATAGCAAATAATATTGTTGCAGTAATAACACCAGGAGGCAGCTCTGATGAAAACTCACACTCACACGAGCTTTTAAATCTCTGCACAAAATTCAATTTAAACCAGCAAATAATAGAGCCTACTAGACTGGAGAATACACTAGACCTCATCTTCACTAACAATGATGATCTCACCCACTGACTATAAACCCAGAAATACTAATCTTAATCTTAAAATAATAAATCCTAACTAGTCATAAGTTTGTCTATGATACTCCAATATAGACACCTTGTATTGTGCCAAAACAAAAGCATTCACATTGCTAAACTCACAAATTATGATGTAGTCACTTAGCCTTAATACCATAATCTGTAAGGATTTAATGTTAAGAATTAATCTAAGTCTGCTCGAAATGCCTAGCCATGCTAGGTGTCCTAGTGGCCCCCTCTGTAATTAGTATTTTATAACATGTAAACCACACAATAACCCAAAACCTGTAAACCCCACATTGTAACCCTTATAGAGAATAAACTTGGATTGAATTGAATTGAACTGAATTAAATATGTCATCACTCACACAGGGAAGCACACCATTAGTCCTTCCATTTAGATTTCTTGCTGGCCAGTGTAGGATTCTATTTATGCAGGCATTGTGGTGTGATCCATCTACAGTAATTAAATAAGTGGTAATATGAATTTTTCTAATAACACCATTATAATTTATGTACAATAATTATATTCTGTGTATCCAGCAAGTCAAATTATATAGTCCACATTATTTAACAATTTACCATTATTGGTATTAATGTTTAATATTGTAATTATTAATTTAATATTAGGTCTAGCTTTTTGTGAGTGGAGATGTAGTGGGCACCGAGGGAGTGACAGTTCTGCGACACAGTCACTAAATCCCACTTACCTCGCCCAGATTACTTGCATGTAATAATTCAGGTAATACCCTGTAAACCTCAGGCAGGTAATTTCCTACACTTTTGTCTAAATCGAGGGAGATTTTAAATGAAAATTTTAGGTGTGGGGGTCATAGACAAATTTTCTATTATACTAGTTAAAACATTACCTGTCCTCAACTTGACTTATTGTTCTGATCAATATGTTATCTAAATTTAAAGAAAATTTTTAAGTTTACCTAGATGCAACTCTTACAACACTTGACTGAAGGTTAAAATCACAGCTGAGTGCGGAAAAAAATATACAAGCTCAAATTATCACTAATTAAAGGAGCTCCATCAGAAAAAGAAAACATCGGAGAATTTTATCACTATCACGGCTAAATGCAGTTCCATATACTAGAACAATTTTTACTTAAGAACTACAAAATTCATATTCTTTGAAGCATTCATACGATAAGTGGTTTTCTTATCCTTTGCTAATTAACGCCGTTGGTTTACTTAGAAACTAGAATATCCGAGCGATAAGTCATATAAGATAATCTTACCTGTGACAGCAGGAGTCCAGCAGAGGTGAGTGACTGCAGTGTGATGGCGCATTTGATACATGGAAGAATCTATTCTTTCAGATTTCCCTTTATCATATTTGAGTTATCAGCTGCACTACTTTGGTTATTAAGATGATACTGAGCAACCGAATTACATATCATTGTAACTAATTAACTTAAACTATAGTTCAGATTATATATTTTCTTATCACTCAAGACCAACTACAATATGTAAATGACATCCCAATACTTACTGAGGAGCTTTGCGCATGAAGCATTAAGCACCTTCGGGCCAACACAAGTGCAGAAGTGAAGTATTATCTTTGATATTAAATTTTGTACCGTGTTCTTGTGTTTGTCCACAAAATCTCTTAACACAATGAATGGGAATAAAATAAATGAAGACAATGAAAAGTGAATTATGAGATAGACAGGAACTCGACGGTTCTGGGGTGAAAAATATAAATTTCCCTTTTGTGGTGGTAAATCTTGCTATATATCATCTGTATATCAACACAAGAGGATAATAATAAATTTATATTTCCTAATATTTATTGCCAGACATACAACTGTTGATAATTTAGTTTCCTGGTACGTTTATCTACTCTTATTTCATATATCATCGATATTAGTGATTCCTGCGCAAGTTTAAAGATTTTAAAAATATTGATGAAACTTTAATATGATGTTCCTTGGATTAGGATACGATCTTTAAATAAATTTCCATTTTTACTATACCCAATAGTGGTAATTGTGATAGATTTAGACTACGTTACTTTTGAAGTGTTTGGAACTAGGCTATATTTCAAAACAATTAACTTCATGTTTTATTCTCTAATCCACTTATCGTGCTCATGTTTTTTTTATTAAAAAATTTATTATTGTATCAGACCACCATTGTGGCCTACTGGCGAGCATAATAAATGCAAAAAAAAAAAAAAAATCTCCAAGTTACTAATGAAATTGATGTATTAAAAATTTATTAGTCATTGTTAAAAAGAATATGAATATCCAGGGATATTAGCAATTTAACATGACCAAGTTTTTAAAAATCAATGTTTGGTGAGAACAACTATGTCCCATCAATTATCATGGAAGACTGCTTCGTTAACCTTAAATTTAATTTATCGCAATCTTTGTATGCAAACATATACTAAGTTCGTCGTGATGGACAACTACCGAGCATGTGAATCGGTGTACAAACTATCTTAATATCCAACAAAATATTATCAAAGATAATACATTTCTCTCATTAGCCAAAAAGAAAAAAAATCAAATATAATTCTGAGTAAAACATTTCAGCATTGCAATCTCTTACAACAAATGAGGAATCAAAAAAAAATTTTTACGTCATCAGGCCCATTTAAGTACAGTATATAGGAGTCTAGCAAGGTATTTGATTAGCTAATGAAAATGCAAACAAGGCAGGAGTGAAATTTTAGCGTCGAAAATGGATGTTAGAGTAGATTTTAGCATCTACTGGCGCGGGGGGTAGACGTAGTAGTTGAACATACTTTCGAAGTGTTCGTAGCGAGCAGAATGGAGCTCGGGTTCTCCATTCTTACGCACGAAGTCTTCGCAGTCCTCCAACGTGGCTGTGTTCCTCTCCACGCGCTCTCCGAATCCAGATTTGTAAGAAGAATAACGCTGTGGGGGGACGAAATTAAATCAGTCTTATTCCTCACCGTTAAATGCCAAGGTATGAGTGTTGAAAGATGTGAAAAACAATGAATTATAATGTTACTGTTTTGTTTTAGGACACTTAAAAAATATATTTATAGTACAATAGATAAATTTATATAAAAGATTGCTATCAGACAAACTACAGCCTCTCCTCACTTAGCGGCGTACTCGTTTACCGACTCCTCGAACTTACGATGGGCTCTCTGACCAGTATGCATGTCTAAATAATGTACACAAGCTGATTTTTTCTCTTCTATTTATTACAATATACAGTACACTACTGCATAACATTTAAAAATATACCAGAAATGTTATAAGTGGTGCAAAGGTGACATTAAAACGATATCAAAGATAGTTGACACAAACCCACTACCATTATAGTATGTTCCTCACTTAGCGACGAATTCGCTTACCGACGTGGTCTTAGGATTGGAACTCTGTCGTCAAGTGAGGAGAGGTTGTATAATCCTCGTGTTGCGCGTACAAAATTTTAACGATCCAAATATATATTCCATTATTTATTTTTCAAATAATTTAAGATAACGCAAAATGATTAATATAACAGTCTAATTTGCCCCAAGTATTAAAAAATAATATTCATATTGGCATATTTCTTTTAAATATTTTGCTTATAGTATACCACACAAGTTAACACAGGACATATACACACCGAGAGGTGTACATCTCAGTGCATATATCGTGCTGAGTTTACTTTAAAAAGGGAACAAACACTTTAATTTACCCAGACATTTGTCCAAAACTGTCGCTAAAAAGTATGAAAATTCAGTGCCAAGATCAAACTTTGTAATTTTGATTAGACAAATAAATTAGGTAGCTCATGGATTCGTGGTAACGCCTTCATCTTACAAATGAAGGGTTTGGGTCAATTCCTCGTTCGAGTCGAAGCATCAGAGAAATTCCTCTTATTGTCCCTCGTTGCTTAGCAGTAAACAAGTACTTAGGTTTTAGTTAGCTGTTCCAAGTCGTATCCTGGGAGTCGGTAATATATCTTAAATAGGGATGGATTTGAAATAGCTGTCGTAAAATAAAATATAAGCTTTATAATCTAGTAAGCAGACATTCGAGAAATTAGTACGTATATAGATGTTAATATCATTCAATAAAAACAAATTCGTTAACTTACTTTTGATATAGCCAAGCTTAGAAATCAACTAAACTGTGTAGGATAATGAGTTAATTTGTCACAGACCTACTGAGAATCTTAATCATGTAGAACCTAAGGTTTTCAAGAGCAAGGGAACAGGCAGAGATACTAAACAGCACTCACATGCTGAAGGGAACGAGCAAAGCAGCCGTCAGAAATCATGCGAGCAGCGTTCTTGAGTGCTCGGGCGAAGGTGTCCATGGCCAGGATGTGACCGTGGAACAGGTCGCGGGGCTCCACGGACTCGCGACGAACCCGACCTCCAAGAGTGAACCCGCCATGTTGCAGACCGCCCTGAAAAACCAACATATCACCCTCTCCCTCAACCAGTTACAAACTATGACTACTTTGTTATGTAAGGGCAGGGTGCACATGGGTTAATAACTAACCCCCATTTTGGAAAGGAAACTTATATTTCAGACCTCCTGGATCACTGTCAAATCTCTTGACAATGTGATGAATAAAACATGTGCAACACATAGGTTTCTTTGCCAAAACATTTCACCTACGCAGCGCTTCCTCAGGCGAATACAGGCAAATGTAACAATGGAGACAGAAGGAACTGACCACCTGCGCCTGATGCGCAGACATATTTAGCCAATAAAGGTATCCAGGTGTTGCACGTGCGTCTTATTCATCAACCTATCGGAACTGTATACCATCAAAATTATGAGCTCTTGAAAATAGCCCAGAACTGACCAAAACGTCGCCTATAGCTGGCTATCCAAATTGTAGGGTGGCTGAGAGTTGTTCCAGCCTCGGTATTTTGACTATTCTGAGAACAGATTGTACGAGTACACTCACCTGCTCCAGCACGCACTTCATGACGTAGGTAGCGTCGCAGACGTCACGAGCACAGATGTCCGAGGTAGCTTTCAACTCTGGAAAGCTGTCGGAGGCATCGACAGAACCGAGCATGTTGTAAGCAGCGGCTATGTAGACATCGTGCTCGTAGGGACGCCCCGTGAGGCGGGAGAAGGCAGGCTTGATGTACAACTTATACTGCTTCTCCAGACCGAAGTGTCGGAGCATGTGCATGGTAGCCATGGCGTCTGCCTCATACTGGTGACGGCGAGGGTCGGATGGCTTGGGCTGGATCAGCAGCTGACCCTTGTAGCTGATCTTGTCCTTGTACTGCGCAGCCATGCGATACAGCTGTGCCATATGAGACATGTCCCGGAAGAATTGGCGCTGCAGAACGCTCTGGTAACCGTCGCGAGGGTTGAAGAACACGAAGTTCTCAGCGCCCAGGCGCTTGGCCGCCTCCAGACTGCGCTTTACTTGTGCACATGCATAGGCGAACACGTGAGCGTCGGGGTTGGCACCTGCGCCGTTCATGTAGCGAGGGTGAGTAAAGAGGTCAGCACTATAGTAGAGTGGCTTAATCCCAGTTTGCTTCTGGAGTTCAGCCGCCAGGGTCACCATCTCCTCGAGGTAACTGTTGGTCTCATCGAAGTTGTCACCTTCAGGGGCCATGTCGCGATCACTTACCTGTCACATGCACAATACCTGATATAGATTACACAGATCTACATATCACCACTTCCATCCTATGTATCCGTATTAAGTTCAGTGAGAAAGCTAAAGCTTAGAGACCACCTACCGAGTAGTACCTGACCGTCAACTTGTGGAGAAGCTCGAAAGCTGCGATCATGCGACGCTTGTAGTTATCCAAAGAGTGTGAGGCGTCCTCCCACGCCCTCTGGTGAGCTCGCTCTCCATAGTGGTTGTCTGAACCCAAGTACCTGTTAAGACAATACCTGCATTTCCACCTGTTAGTAAGAAATCTGTACCCCACGCCTGCTGACAAGGCAACATCTGTAGTATTGTAATACTGGAATTAATGCACACATGAATGCACAGATAAATTTTAGAATAAAAAGGCACTAAGTGTCTAGAACAATTTACAAATATCCCGCGAATAGAAGAATGAAACTTACGACGATATTTCGAAGGGTGTAACTGACACCCTTCCCTTCACATTTCGGTGTAATTACTTAATGGTCCAATTTGGACCGAAACGTCGCTATAAGTTTCATTCTATGTGCAGGTTGTGCGTGTAGATAAAATTTAACTATACAAGTAATTAAGTAACATGTCCAGGAATCTCTTTCACTCTCTATAAGTAAATTAAATGCATAAATCAATATCAACGAAATCGAGAAGACAGACAAGTTACATCTGTTTTTAAAAATTAAAAGACTAGGAAAAACTATCACGTAATTACGTACTAAAAAAACTAAATTATCGAACAGGTCCTATACTTCAGTGCTGCAATATTAAAGACTTTCTTGGGAAGAGCCTCGACTCCGGTGAGGGTTCTTGAACCATGGAACTGGAGTAAAACAAGCTCTGCAGGGGTCAGTTAGAGCCGTCTAAAAAAACTGGATGTTTGTTGTCCGCTGTATAATCCTATAGAAACCTCTCCAATGTCCCATAACCCATGACCTTCGCCTTTCCCTTTTACATCAAAACCCTCAAGAGGCACAGCAACTGCAGCAGAACTCCGTCAAAAGATCTAGATATAGCAAGCCTCCCATGAGGTCCAGCTGAAAATCAACACTTTCAAAAGGCCCAGGAACTTTAGCTCAACACATTCCACTAGCACCAACAATTAAACACCTTTACATGATCCAGGAGCTGCAGGGTAATACCCTTTAAAGGCTTAACAGATTTACATCAACACCCAGTAGTAATCCTGGAGCTAGAACTCAATCAGGTAAAGGTCAAAAGATAGGGTTAAACAAAACTAGGCTTGCTTGTCCTTAGTTTGGCTTTTCTCACATTAAATTCATGAGGGGGAGAGCTAAACCCATAGGAATAATACAGCACCCATGGATGAATGGGAGGCAATCAGGTTCGATCAAAGGGGAAGATAGGTCCAATTCCTTGGATCAAAATCCCCCTCACCGGCATCCTGGAGTTTACCTGGAGAGAGTTCCGGGGGTCAACGCCCCCGCGGCCCGGTCTGAGACCAGGCCTCCTGGTGGATCAGAGCCTGATCAACCAGGCTGTTGCTGCTGGCTGCACGCAAACCAACATACGAGCCACAGCCCGGCTGATCCGGAACTGACTTTAGGTGCTTGTCCAGTGCCAGCTTGAAGACTGCCAGGGGTCTGTTGGTAATCCCCCTTATGTGTGCTGGGAGGCAGTTGAACAGTCTCGGGCCCCTGACACTTATTGTATGGTCTCTTAACGTGCTAGTGACACCCCTGCTTTTCATTGGGGGGATGGTGCATCGTCTGCCAAGTCTTTTGCTTTCGTAGTGGGTGATTTTCGTGTGCAAGTTCGGTACTAGTCCCTCTAGGATTTTCCAGGTGTATATAATCATGTATCTCTCCCTCCTGCGTTCCAGGGAATACAGGTTTAGGAACCTCAAGCGCTCCCAATAATTGAGGTGTTTTATCTCCGTTATGCGCGCCGTGAAAGTTCTCTGTACATTTTCTAGGTCGGCAATTTCACCTGCCTTGAAAGGTGCTGTTAGTGTGCAGCAATATTCCAGCCTAGATAGAACAAGTGACCTGAAGAGTGTCATCATGGGCTTGGCCTCCCTAGTTTTGAAGGTTCTCATTATCCATCCTGTCATTTTTCTAGCAGATGCGATTGATACAGTGTTATGGTCCTTGAAGGTGAGATCCTCCGACATGATCACTCCCAGGTCTTTGACGTTGGTGTTTCGCTCTATTTTGTGGCCAGAATTTGTTTTGTACTCTGATGAAGATTTAATTTCCTCATGTTTACCATATCTGAGTAATTGAAATTTCTCATCGTTGAACTTCATATTGTTTTCTGCAGCCCACTGAAAGATTTGGTTGATGTCTGCCTGGAGCTTTGCAGTGTCTGCAATGGAAGACACTGTCATGCAGATTCGGGTGTCATCTGCAAAGGAAGACACGGTGCTGTGGCTGACATCCTTGTCTATGTCAGATATGAGGATGAGGAACAAGATGGGAGCGAGTACTGTGCCTTGTGGAACAGAGCTTTTCACCGTGCCTGCCTCGGACTTTACTCTGTTGACGACTACTCTCTGTGTTCTGTTAGTGAGGAAATTATAGATCCATCGACCGACTTTTCCTGTTATTCCTTTAGCACGCATTTTGTGCGCTATTACGCCATGGTCACACTTGTCGAAGGCTTTTGCAAAGTCTGTATATATTACATCTGCATTCTTTTTGTCTTTAGTGCATTTAGGACCTTGTCGTAGTGGTCCAATAGTTGAGACAGACAGGAGCGACCTGTTCTAAACCCATCAAGAAGTGTTACACTGAGTTTTGGTTAGTCATGCTACAATTATTATTATTATTATAAAAAAGAAGCGCTAAACCACAAGGGATTGCTGCAATATTATGGAAGCCAATAGACTGTGTTATTAAATTCAGAATGTTTTATGTAAGATACATTGTAAAATACAAGTCTGAATAAGCACATTTTTCTGATATAAAATGAAAATATGTAAACGGCTAAAAGGAATAGCATAATAAATTGTCTGATTAAACTGGCATATTTTTTTTCAGCTTGATACCACAATTCTTTATTCCTCTAAAGGGAAAACAATACTTTTTTCAATAAAATTGGCACCTAAAAAGCCCACTAAAAATCGAAGTTTTAGTTAAGAGGCTTCCTCGAATTATGACACGGAGACGGATCTCAACTCTGTTAAAACAATATATGGGCAAAATAGCACTTACTCAGCCCAATAACACTGTGAATGTCCTTTAAGGAAAATGTACAAACTTTGAAAGTTTGAAGATAATCAGATTAAGGGATTCTCCAGTTATCATATGGAAAACAATACTCCATTTTTTCTCAAATTTTATTATACAACTAGAAAATTTATATGTACACAGCCTAAGGCTGCAGTAAAGTTTTCTTTCGGTTTGATATGTATCAAAAGAGATGCTAAAGTTGTCAAAGTGAAAGTGGAGCACATTTTTTAACAACATTGACAAATTAGCACCTACAGTCTAACAACAATCAAAGCTTTCTAAGGAGGTTAATCTAGTGCTGAAAGTTTGAAGCCAATTATGGAAGAGGCATGACTCAAGAAATCGTAATGACACGATTGCAAACAAACCATACCCCCGGCCGGGATTGAACCCGCATTTTCGAATGCTCCAAAGTAAATAGCTGCCGTATTTTCATTCATAATATTAGCAAACTGATACCTGCACAGCCCAATAAGAATCCGAGCCTTTAAGTATGATGCACCAATGCTGAAAGTTTAAACGACAATAAAAATGACATTCAAGTCACCGCACAGAAAATTTAGAGTGGAAAAAAATCCATCAACTGTTATAATAACCAAACTAACCACACCAGCCACTCAGTCGAGAGTAAGTATAAATAACCTATGTGGCATGTCAAGATATCTTATTAATGAAAATAAGATACCAGATATACTAAGCAAATTTCCTAAATTTGCTTGTAACAGATAAGTGAACTGTAGATATAAATCCAGATATACTCCTGTTAACCCGTTTGGGGCCTAGTTCCTAGGCCTTTTGTGTATCCACATGCTCTTGCGCTACCGTCCACAGGATGGATATGGGATGCACAATAAACTAGCCACTTCGGTGGGAAATCTAATAATCCAGAGTTAAATACAAACTTTCTGCACTCCCTCTCCACATCCCCAGCCTGCTGTAAGGAACCCAGATTACAAGTAGGTTCTCATCCGTCCTCCCAATGCCCCTTAATTAATAATAATCTTATAGTTTTATTTCTGCAAGTACATGTACAAGGTATACAGACCATAGATGACATCAGTGACATACTACTATATAGAAAGCCTTATGTTATGCAGAGCATTTCGGGCAAATTAGGCCAATTTTGTCCCAGGATGTGGCCCACACCAGTCGACTAATACACAGGTACTTATTTTACCGACAGGTGAACATGGACAGCAGGTGTTAAGAAAACACGCCCTAGCGTTTCCACCCGTACCAGGGATCGACCCCTGGACCTCGATGTGCGAGGCAAGTGTGCTAGCAATCGAGCTACAGGACTTCTTAATTATCGAGCCTCACAATGCTCCCCTCTTAACTTTCCTTCCTTCCTCCCTTCTCTCTCGCCCTTTCCTATTTCCAACCTCCCATCCTACCATTTCATTATTATTCCTCCTCCGCTCTTCCCTTCCCTCC
Organism: Cherax quadricarinatus; assembly: GCF_038502225.1. NCBI lineage: Eukaryota > Metazoa > Arthropoda > Malacostraca > Decapoda > Parastacidae > Cherax > Cherax quadricarinatus. Next base: position 285,195 of record NC_091321.1, on the reverse strand, counting down.
TTTTCCAGTTATTTGCTTGCCCATATTTCACTCCCTCTTATCTTTCTTTTCTCTTTCCAGTCTTCTCTCCTGCCGCCTTTCGAAGATGAAGCGTACCTCGTGGTACCAATGATTCAACATGTAACAAAATCACACAGATTAAGCTCAGAAAAGTGATAACAGATGTCAACTTATCAAGATTGCCTCGTTGTGACACGTGACTAGAGATCCAAGGGCATAGTGATCACATACTGCAGGGACTTCGATGACAACACATCAATACTCGCCAGGAGCTCTACAATATTTGCAGCAATTTTGTACAACTTGCCGCCTCTAATACACAAGACTCAGACTGAGGTACAAGGAAAACAAGATATGAATATCATCACAGGGGTAGCTGTGGCAGCAAGTAGGACAAGTTAAGATTTTGTTCGGATTTTTAACCCCGCCGGGTTAGCCGCCCAAGATAACCCAAGAAAGGCAGCGCGTCATCGAGGACAGTCTTATTTCCATTGGGGTTCTCCTAGGACCAGTGTCAGTTCTCATAAAACTCTTAAATCATGATGGAAAAACTTATAAACTCAAGTGAAGGTAGTGTACGATTCAGCGCCAGGCTGTTTCAGCATCAAACTATTCAGCGCCAGGCTGTTTCAGCATCAAACTATTCAGCGCCAGGCTGTTTCAGCATCAAACTATTCAGCGCCAGGCTGTTTCAGCATCAAACTATTCAGCGCCAGCGCTGGTCTGTTCAGAAATGAAGTAGAGCACCTGCATGAAATTTCATCAAACTATATATCTACACAACGTTTTTTTTTTTTAATAATTCTGAATTAAATAACCAATCTCTTAAATAATTCAACACATCATTGTTCACAATAAATATTTCTTTTCCATATTTTATTTTTGTGAGTCTTAAAACTATGGTGGCGTTGAAACATCCTGGTGCTGAAACATCCTGGTGCTGAAACATCCTGGTGCTGAAACATCCTGCTGAAACATCCTGGCGCTGAAACATCCTGGCGCTGAAACATCCTGCTGAAACATCCTGGCGCTGAAACATCCTGGCGCTGAAACAGCCTGGTGCTCAAACATCCTGGTGCTGAAACATCCTGGTGCTGAAACATCCTGCTGAAACATCCTGGCGCTGAAACATCCTGGTGCTGAAACATCCTGCTGAAACATCCTGGCGCTGAAACATCCTGGTGCTGAAACATCCTGGTGCTGAAGCATCCTGGTGCTGAAACATCCTGGTGCTGAAACATCCTGGCGCTGAAACATCCTGGTGCTGAAACATCCTGGTGCTGAAACATCCTGGTGCTGAAACATCCTGGTGCTGAAACATCCTGGTGCTGAAACATCCTGGTGCTGAAACATCCTGGTGCTGAAACATCCTGGCGCTGAAACATCCTGGCGCTGAAACATCCTGGTGCTGAAACATCCTGGCGCTGAAACATCCTGGTGCTGAAACATCCTGGTGCTGAAACATCCTGGTGCTGAAACATCCTGGCGCTGAAACATCCTGGCGCTGAAACATCCTGGTGCTGAAACATCCTGGTGCTGAAACATCCTGGTGCTGAAACATCCTGGTGCTGAAACATCCTGGCGCTGAAACATCCTGGCGCTGAAACATCCTGGTGCTGAAACATCCTGGTACTGAAACATGCTGAAACATCCTGGGGCTGAAACATCCTGGCGCTGAAACATCCTGGCGCTGAAACATCCTGGCGCTGAAACATCCTGGTGCTGAAACATCCTGGTGCTGAAACATCCTGGCGCTGAAACATCCTGGCGCTGAAACATCCTGGCGCTGAAACATCCTGGCGCTGAAACATCCTGGCGCTGAAACATCCTGGCGCTGAAACATCCTGGCGCTGAAACATCCTGGCGCTGAAACATCATGGCCCTGAAACATCATGGCGCTGAAACATCATGGCGCTGAAACATCCTGGCGCTGAAACATCTTGGCGCTGAAACATCCTGGTGCTGAAACATCCTGGTGCTGAAACATCCTGGTGCTGAAACATCCTGGTGCTGAAACATCCTGGTGCTGAAACATCCTGGTGCTGAAACATCCTGGTGCTGAATTAGGCTATCCCGTCCAGTGAGGGAGTGTAGACATGGAGGGAGAATCTTCTAGACTCGACACTGAGGAATATGTTTCATCTTCTTGGTTTAATGTTAGAATCTTACTTTTTTTTAATAATGTCAGAGCTTAAACATGAACAGTTAAAATTATTATGGATTGGAGAAGACACGTAGTCAGGGAGGACGTGAATACCGTGACGTATGTATCTAGGACAGCTATGACTGGTCCAGAATGGATAGGGGATCGAAAGTGAATTTTCATAGGTCTAGGCTTGAGGTACTGAGAGGAATTCAAGGGTACAAGAAATGCAGTATATAAAGCCAGAATGCGTGAATTAAAGAAATAATATTAGGTATACTGTAAGCAGAGGTCAAGTTCGGTTAAATTAAATAGAAGGCCACCTTAGTGCTGAAGAGTTGGGACGTTACTTCGATAAAATCAGAACGTACATCCCTAACTTTTTATTTTTCATTATTTTAAGGTAACTAATGTACTGTGAAATATATCGAATCTTGTGCCTGTACATTGCATAGTCACTTATTTGCACAGAACTGCTTAATGCCTCAAATGATGTAGTGGAAGTTTTAGCAGTAAAGGTCGAGAACCAAAACCTAGTCATTGTGGTAGTCTACAAGCCTCCGGAGGCAACATCCCAGCAATTCCAGGAACAGCTGTTAAAAATTGACCACTGTCTGGAAAATCTTCCAGCTCCTGCACCCAACATCTTGCTCCTGGGGGATTTCAACTTAAGGCACCTAAAATGGAGGAATATAGCAAATATTGTTGCAGTAATAACACAAGGAGGCAGCTCTGATGAAAACTCACACTCACACGAGCTTCTAAATCTCTGCACAAAATTCAATTTAAACCAGCAAATAATAGAGCCTACTAGAATGGAGAATACACTAGACCTCATATTCACTAACAATGATGATCTGATAAGAAATGTCACCATATCAAAAACAATATACTCAGATCACAACATAATTGAGGTTCAGACATGTATGCGCGGAGCCCCAGACCGACAAAATGAGATTAGTCACGAGGGAGCATTCACCAAATTCAACTTCAATAACAAAAACATAAAGTGGGACCAAGTAAACCAAGTCCTAACCGATATAAGCTGGGAAGATATGCTAAGCAACACAGACCCCAACTTATGCCTAGAACAGATTAACTTGGTGGCACTCGATGCATGCATAAGACTTATTCCTCTAAGAAAAAGGAGGAGTAGATGTAAAATAGAAAGAGACAGGCGCTCCTTTTACAGGCGACGGAAAAGAATAACAGAGCAGCTAAAAGAGGTCAATCTATCTGAAATGCGTAGGGAGACACTGGTCAGAGAAATTGCAAACATGGAACTTAAGCTAAAGGAATCTTATAGGAGTCAGGAATCGCGGGAAGAACTAAAAGCCATAAATGAAATCGAAAGAAACCCAAAGTATTTCTTCTCCTATGCCAAATCAAAGTCGAGAACAACGTCCAGTATTGGGCCCTTACTTAAACAAGATGGGTCCTACACAGATGACAGCAAGGAAATGAGTGAGCTACTCAAGTCCCAATATGACTCAGTTTTTAGCAAGCCACTAACCAGACAGAGTCGAAGATCAAAATGAATTTTTTATGAGAGAGCCACAGAATTTGGTTAACACAAGCCTATCTGATGTTATCCTGACGCCAAATGACTTCGAACAGGCGATAAATGACATGCCCATGCACTCTGCCCCAGGGCCAGACTCATGGAACTCCGTGTTCATCAAGAACTGAGCCTTTACCATCCTATGGAGAGGGAGCATGGACACGGGGGTCGTCCCACAGTTACTAAAACCAACAGACATAGCCCCACTCCACAAAGGGGGCAGTAAAGCAACAGCAAAGAACTACAGACCGATAACACTAACATCCCATATCATAAAAATCTTTGAAAGAGTCCTAAGAAGCAAGATCACCACCCATCTAGAAACCCATCAGTTACACAACCCAGGGCAACATGGGTTTTGAACAGGTCGCTCCTGTCTCAACTATTGGATCACTACGACAAGGTCCTAGATGCACTAGAAGACAAAAAGAATGCAGATGTAATATATACAGACTTTGCAAAAGCCTTCGACAAGTGTGACCATGGCGTAATAGCGCACAAAATGCGTGCTAAAGGAATAACAGGAAAAGTCGGTCGATGGATCTATAATTTCCTCACTAACAGAACACAGAGAGTAGTCGTCAACAGAGTAAAGTCCGAGGCAGGCACGGTGAAAAGCTCTGTTCCACAAGGCACAGTACTCGCTCCCATCTTGTTCCTCATCCTCATATCTGACATAGACAAGGATGTCAGCCACAGCACCGTGTCTTCCTTTGCAGATGACACCCGAATCTGCATGACAGTCTTCCACTGCAGACACTGCAAGGCTCCAGGCGGACATCAACCAAATCTTTCAGTGGGCTGCAGAAAACAATATGAAGTTCAACGATGAGAAATTTCAATTACTCAGATATGGTAAACACGAGAAAATTAAATCTTCATCAGATTACAAAACAAATTCTGGCCACAAAATAGAGCGAAACACCAACGTCAAAGACCTGGGAGTGATCATGCCGGAGGATCTCACCTTCAAGGACCATAACACTATCAATCGCATCTGCTAGAAAAATGACAGGATGGATAATGAGAACCTTCAAAACGAGGGATGCCAAGCCCATGATGACACTCTTCAGGTCACTTGTTCTATCTAGGCTGGAATATTGCTGCTCACTAACAGCACCTTTCAAGGCAGGTGAAATTGCTGACCTTGAAAATGTACAGAGAACCTTCACGGCGCGCATAACGGAGATAAAACACCTCAATTACTGGGAGCGTTTGAGGTTCCTGAACCTGTATTCCCTGGAACGCAGGCGGGAGAGATACATGATTATATACACCTGGAAAATCCTAGAGGGACTAGTACCGAACTTGCACACGAAAATCACTCGCTACGAAAGCAAAAGACTTGGCAGACGATGCAACATCCCCCCAATGAAAAGCAGGGGTGTCACTAGCACGTTAAGAGACCATACAATAAGTGTCAGGGGCCCGAGACTGTTCAACTGCCTCCCAGCATACATAAGGGGGATTACCAACAGACCCCTGGCAGTCTTCAAGCTGGCACTGGACAAGCACCTAAAGTCGGTTCCTGATCAGCCGGGCTGTGGCTCGTACGTTGGTTTGCGTGCAGCCAGCAGTAACAGCCTGGTTGATCAGGTTCTGATCCACCATGAGGCCTGGTCACAGACCAGGCCGCGGAGGTGTTGACCCCCGGAACTCTCTCCAGGTAAACTCCAGGTAAAGATTGTGTGTTTTGTAACCTTGTCGTGGATGATGGGTATCAAGATTCATGAAGTGTGAGGGAATGATAAATAATAACGAGGAATTCCTGAAACAAACCCCCTCAAGGTATACTCGTCGATGTCGGTGGAAGAACTGCTGACAGAAGCAACTAGACCTGCCCTCAAGACTCTGGTGGGCGGAACTTTACTGTCATGTCTCACTAAGTTGCGTGTGTCCGTTGATCTAACTATTGTCGTATTGCTTCCAACAATTACACAACTGAGAAAAGCTGGGGTTGGAAAATACAATTACTGTCCAACATCAGCTGATGAAAAATTATCCCAAAGTGACCATGAATGTTAATTCTCTTCCGTAAAAATTTTGAAGCACATATGAAGACGGAAAAAATTATTTACGCTGTAATAAAATGGAATATTTTTGCTTTCATTAGTATTTTAATACCTCTAATGCACGTTTTTTCGTTATTAAACTCGAGACAGTCGACTGGGTTCATGCCAGGATCTGTCTCATTTACTTGTGCATGGTCTGAAATATACTTTAATCCTCTCCGAATAAATACGAGACCCAACGTGTCACCAACAGTCCTAGTTTAATTATACTAGATATTTTTTTAACGAAATATTATCTAGCCAATTCGATTGAGGGGGTAATTGATGACTTGTCTAGGACTTTAAACTGATAGATTATAGAGGTATGGGTGTTTGTGGGAAACAATCAGGCTGCAGTATTATTGTTGGAAACAGCAGATATTACCAGGATACCTCAGGGATATGTTTAAAAGACAATATTCAAAATAAAGTTCCTAATAAAGACAAAGCAACTGATCAACAAAGAGAGATAGTAGAGGGCAACGAGTGACTAGCTCCCTTAAGGTTTACTATACAAATAGTAGGAGTCTAAGAAATAAGATAGATGAGCTAAGATTACGTGCAAGTGTAGGTTATACTATATTATTGGTATAAGAGAGACCTGGTTCAACCTGAAAGACAGAGAAATGCCTTCTGAATGCAACATACAGGATTATAAACTATTCCACACTGACAGGGTCGACAGGAAGGGTGGAGGAGTGGCAATGTATGTCAGAGATAATTTAAATTGTTGTTAGACATGTAAGAATAGAAACATCGGACACAGAATCTGTTTGGCTACAATTTCTCGAGGGGTATGAAAAATTAATTTTGGGTGTGATATATAGGCCCCCAAACCTTGATAGTGTGTGCAGTAAGCTGCTATGGGACGAAATTCATAAGTCATCTAGATATGAAAATGTTGTTAATGGGGGATTTTAATTTTAGACAAATTGATTGGAACAATTTGACAGGAAATCTTGAGTCTAGTGACTTATTTGATACAGTTCAGGATTGTTTTTTAAAAGTTTGTGACAACCAACTAGAGGATACAATTTGCTTGACTTGGTTCTTGCCAACAAAGAATCACTAATTAATAATCTTGAGGTTAATGATGAGCTTGAGAAAAGTGATCACAAATAACTTAGCTTCAATATATTATGGAATTACCCAGTAAACTGCGATCAAGTCTCTGTCCCAGACTTTCGATTGGCTGATTTCATGGGACTGAAAAATTACCTGGGTGGGCTAAATTGGGATGGTCTGACTATGGGTCTGGTAGCTGGTGTTGGTTGCCAATATGACGTTTTTCAGAGCATAGTTCTAGCTGCTCAGTTAACTTTTGTTCCGTGTAGGAAAATTAGATCTAACAAAACTGATCCCAAATGGATGAACAATAGATTAAAACATCTCATTAGGTCAATAATGAAATAATTACTATCCTTAGTGTTAAACTGTAAGCCAAAAATGTTAAGTTGGCCCATAATGCCTAGTGTTGCACATGTGTCTAATTTATCAATGCTATTTATGACAATATTCGTTGATCTGATGGTAGAACTTAAGACTGTAAATTACTGTTAGGTAAAACAAAATACAATTTAATTTGTTTCGTTTATTCACTATGTGTAATATAGTGTTATATAAGGATGTTTACAAGCTGGTGGGACCAATGTGGAAACATCGCTATGTAACATTTACACGAACGAACCTTCCTGGATTTCTTGCTCTATTTCTGCAACACTGCAAGTCCTGATGTGTTTATTGTAACACACAAGGCCTAGAGCTATCATTCAACGCCTATGGTTATTTTGCATCTTGTGTCGCTCGTTTGCGATTACTGCATAATAATTGCGTACATGGGTGTCCCGAAGCTTGATCGCTAGCGCATTCAGCTCTCACAATGAAGTCCTGAGTTCGAATCTCCGGTACTGGTGTGGGTCGCATCCTGGGACAAAACTGACCCAATTTGCCCGAAATGTTCAGCATAACAAGCGGCTTTCTATATAGTAGTATGTCATTGACGTCAGCTAAACCTGTATACCTTGTACATGTACTTGTAGAAATAAAGACATTATTAATATATAATACCAAGAACTCTCCTCGTCTTCAAACACAATTCTCAACACCATCCCTGTCTTGACAAACGTAAGGCCTATTTTCAAATTGTTAATTTTCAGTGGCTTATATTAAGCTCATAAAGACACTTAATATAGTGTCAGAAACCAGGTCAGGTTATTTGTAAGTGATGAGATAGCCAAGGTCAGGGTAAGTCAAGTGTGTTGTGAAAATTTGTGTGGACTGCCTCCAAGTGAGTCGCCTACCCTGGCAAACTCTGTTGACACCGAGCTCTGAGGTGGGTACCTCAGCCTCACAAGTGGCTTATAGGACAGATTTTCACAAATGATTGGTATTGCAAGAAACCTCGCCTGCATGCACGTATAAAGGACTAACTTACTTGGTGTTGCAGCATATATCCTGATCTTCACTTCCCTAAGCTAGCCTTAGCCCCTTTGGACTCCCCCTCAGAAACCACGTGAAACCGGGAGCATTAATTCCTGCAACATTCAATCGTAATTAGTGTCCTGCCTGCACCTCAGAAATTCCTATATCCAAGAGGGTATGTATCCCCTAGTATAACTATGCAGACTCAGACACTAGCTTCAGACGGCTCTGAGACACTGGTACTTACTGGGCATGCTCTCTCTGTTGCACACCGGGCCCACAATTAAAACTCACTCACGATCTCCCAAGACACTGGCCAGAACCCACGGGAAAAAGTGAAGATCTTGTCTTACTGTATGGGCTGATGGTGGAGGTCATCTACGGTACATCGAGGTGCCTCTACCAGATTTCCCCAGGTCTCAAATGTGAAGACACGTGGGGCGCCGTCTGTTGTTCATGGCACATCTTGTCTTGATGGTGTCTGTCGTAAGAAGAGCAAGCTGGTCTCCCTTCCAGACCCTCCTCTCTTCGTTCAAACTAGGGCTGCCAGTTCTCCCTAGCTAACTTATCCTAGTGTTTGCCTACATTATCGGCCTATTACTACCTATGTTAAGGTCTTAGGTCTACTTTATCATTATCTACAGATGCCTTAGTAAACCTAATATTAGTGTACTACCAGTAGAACTACCTACTCCTTCCCTGAAGAGTAAATCTATAAATTAAATAAGCTTATCAACAACCGCCAACCAGAGAATGCTTTGTTTGTTTGGGAGGGTTTAAGGGCCACCCGGCTCGGCCGTCCCATACGGCCATGCTGGATCTGCTGTGGAACTTTAGGGACCAAATAAATTTCCACATGTGTACTGGGATGCGTAAGCACAAAGGAAATAAGCCACAAATATGATTCAAGGTAGAGATGTACAATTCCGCGTCAATGAATCAGCATTCATTAAAGACTTGGAGAACTTTGGAAAAGAATCAGCTTATTGAATGGGTATGATCCCTAAGACGATTCTAAAAAAGATCTGTTTCTGTGGCCAACATCGCCAGTGTTCAAACGAAGGAAAGAGGGGCAGAAAGTAGAGTAAACACTTGAAGTAAGGAAATATACGAACAAAGAAACAAGAATACTTACATATTATGCACGGTAGGGCAAGTAAAGAGCGTACGTGCCACTGTGCACAGGCTTCCTGAAGACGAAAAAATAAGTCACAGGCGATGGACATGAACATCGTGGAAAGTTTGGGGAAAATTGGATTCCTTCTCAGCTTTAAGCTTGATAGATGAAAAAAAGATTTGCAAGAACGATTTCAAAAATGTTGGGAGAATCAGTCATGTGACCAGAGAACGAATATATCATCTCCATAGTGAAGAGAGAGTTAAGAATGCACACCACGATTAGGAAGCTGAGTAATTTTAAAGGATTCTATGTAAAGATTAATAAGTAGAGGGTGAGGGACTCGACAGTAAACAACGGACCGAAATGTCGTCCACAGTTTCTTTTCCAGTTTATGGGATAGTTGACTTCTTTTAGCCACCATATTGTGACTAAGTTTTCATAACTATGTAACGGCCTCCAGTGTGATAGAAGGGAACGTTTCAAATATTTTTAGCTTCACGCCAGCGTCATGCACTACACCAGTATGAAGCATCATTAGCTTGATGAAGACGTCACTTATGTAAGGTACCACAGGCTCAGGAAACACCACTCTTGGGAAAAGTCTCTCTCACCAGGGACGGCCGCGTCTATTTGAAGGGGCCTCACTCACCTGAAGGTGTTGAAGTAGCAGACGGAGAAGCGGAGCCATTCCTCCATGGAGCGGCCGTGGACGGTCTCGGTGGCATTGTAGTGCCGGAAGACCAAAGTGTCCTCGGGGCCGGCATCCGGCCGGTACTCCACCCGCCCGATCCCCGGGAAGTACTTGTTCATGCTGACCGACGTCGTGGCGGCTTACAGGGGTTACTGACGGAAGAAAGTGGCGGCGCACGAAGGCGGCGGAAGCGGCGGATCCGTGGAGGGTGAGGGGTAGTGTGGACAACCTAGCCGAAACACGGCTGCTCCCGGGTCTTATATACCGACACACAATCCAGCCTTACCCGTGTGACACCTGAGACGTGCTCCGACACACCTCGCAGCCTAGCACCCCAGCACAACCCCCTCCCACACCCAACAACAGCTACCTGTATAACACGTACCATTATAAACATCTTAAATAGCCCCTTACAAAGTATTTATGTAAAGTAGGTATATATATTATACGTAGCCTCGTATTTAAGTTTCTTCGTTTTATAAACTCATTAAAACCCAAGCAAAAAAAGCACAGCGGTTTATTTCCGGTGGTGTCCCTTGGCCCTCTTTCCAAGGATGTGGCCCAAAACCGTCTAGTAACTCACAGGTACTTATTTACTGCTAGGTGATCTGAGGCAGCAGGTGTCAAGGAAACTTGTCCATACGTCTCGGCTCACACATTTTATATACGTAAATTATTTTTTCCATGTGAAGTGGGGTCATTGAATAGCAGGTCAAAATCACAGTCGTCTAGCTATGTCAAAAGGTAAGGTCATAGGCAATATTTAATTGTCATGAATCATAAAACGAGGTAACATGTCAAAACAAAACGTCAGAATCATATGACTATGGTACTTGGACTATGCTAGACAGGAAAGATTGGAGCGGTGATGGGTATTTTAGCGAAACATAAGTAGACAATTTTGAGAGAAAACGGCACGGTGGAACTGCACAAAACAAAATAAAAGGAATGATACTGCTCTTCGGGAGATTCCGGTGATTAATTATAATTTAAAGTATATTTAGTTAGTTTAATATTAGAGATGGTTTATGAAAAAAATAAGGTAATCATATAACTCAACCTAAAATAATGTAAAGAAAAAACCTTACTTCACCATCGGTACTTATGTCAATTTTAGGCCATACGTGTCACCTGTCTCAGACATGCTACGCAAATAAAATAATTTCGCTAATATCTCCTAAAATTACAATTTACACTAAAAATCCTTATTCCGAGATGCACACAGGTTGTATGTCTCGTCAAGTGTAAACTAATGCCAGAATTCCAGCAAATACTAGTTGTCAACGACCAAAAATGTACTATGACAGAGCAAAGGGAAAATGAGTAAATAAATGGCACATTAAAAATAGAATAAGTGAGAAAAAATGAACAGAAACTATGTGGGTGGAGAGACGACAGAAACTATGTGGGTGGGGAGACGACAGAAACTATGTAGGTGGGGAGACAGTTCAGTTCAGTTTAATATGTTTATTATGCACCCCATACCCATCCTGTGGGCGGTAGTCAAAATATTACAGAGGTACATAATTGGTCCTGGGACTGGACTCCAAAGTTTTGATAGCTGAGCAAGTTACAGAGGTAATGAATTCACAATTTACAAAGGTAATGAACTCACAATTTACAAAGGTAATGAACTCCAGGTAGGTATAGTCACAATCATGACAAGTTACAAAGGTATTTGACAGAAACTATGTGGGTGGAGAGACGACAGAAACTATGTGGGTGGGGAGACGACAGAAACTATGTGGGTGGGGAGACGACAGAAACTATATGGGTGGAGAGACGACAGAAACTATGTGGGTGAGGAGACGACAGAAACTATGTGGGTGGGGAGACGACAGAAACTATGTGGGTGGGGAGACGACAGAAACTATGTGGGTGGGGAGACGACAGAAACTATGTGGGTGGGGAGACGACAGAAACTATGTGGGTGGGGAGACGACAGAAACTATGTGGGTGGGGAGACGACAGAAACTATGTGGGTGGGGAGACAAATTCAACTTCAATAACAGAAAGAATGTGGGATCAAATTAACTATGTGCTAAATGAAACGAGCGGGGAAGATATCGTAAACAACATGGCTCTGAACCTGTGCCTAAAGAGAATTAACACTGTGGCACTTGAGGTCTGCTCAAAGCACATTACAATAAGAAAAAAAGGAGAGATGATGTAAACTAGAGAGACGCTCCCTCTACAGGCGAAGGCGAACAATCACAGAGCCGCTGAAAGGGGCCAGTATATCTGAAATACGGAAGGATGCACTGGTCAGAGAAATAGAAAATTTCGAACTTAAGCTTAAGGAATCATACAGGAGCCAAGAAACAGGAGGAATTTAAAGCCATAAATGAATTTAAAAATATATATATATTTCTTTTCCTATGCAAATCTAGGGCAAAAACCACATCCAGTATTGGATTCCTGCTTAAACGAGATGGGACTTACACAGACGACAGCAAAAGAAGTGAGTGAGATAATGAAGTCCCAATATGACTCGGCGTTTAGTGAGCCGTTAATCAGACCATGGTTCGACAATCTAATTTTTTTTTTTATGACCGAGACTCAAAATTTGGTTAATTCAAGAATTTCTGATATAATCCTAATACCCCAGGACTTAGAAAAAGCAATAAATGACATGCCCATTCACTCTTCCCCAGGCCCAGACTCGTGGAACTTCGTGGTCATCAAGAACTGCAAGAAACCCCTTTCACGTGCCTTAAATATCCTATGGAGAGGAAGCAGACACAAGGGTCATCGCACAGGCACTAAAAACAACAGATATAGCCCCACTTCACAAAGGTGGCAGTTAAGCAATTGCAAAGAATTACAGATGGGTATCCAACAACTTGGATACCCATCGATTGCACAACCCGGGGCAGCACGAGTTTAAGACAGGTCGCTAATGCCTCTCACAACTATGACATACACTGGAGAACAAACAAAATGCAGATGTAGTATACAGACTTTGCCAAAGCCTTCAGCAAGTGCGATCACGGTGTAATAACACACACAATACTTCATAAAGGAATAACAGGAAAAGTTGGTATATGGATCAATATCTTCCTAACAAATTGAACACAAAGAGTAATAGTTAACAGAGTAAAGTCAGAGGCGGCTATAGTGAAAAGCTCTGTTCCACAAGATACAGTACTCGCTCCTATTCTTTTCCACATCCTCATAATTGTCAGAGAGATAAGCCACTGTGTCCTCGTTTGCTGATACCGGAATTTGCATGACAGTGTCATCCATTGACGACACTGCAAATCTCCAAGCGGACATTAATCAAATCTTTAAATGGGCATCAGAAGACAAAATGAAGTTCAATGAAGACAAATTGCAATTACTCAATTATGGGAAAACCCGAGGAAATAATATCTGGATCGGGATATAAAACAAATTCCAAATATACAACAGAGCAAAAAACTAATGTGAAGGACCTGGAGTGGCAATGGCAGAGAACCTCACTTTCACAGATCACAACCATGTATCTACCACATTTGCCAGGAAAATGATAGGATGGATACTAAGAACCTTCAAAACTAGGGATGCCAAGTTAATGACGATTCTCTTCAAATCGCTTGTTCTCTCTAGGCTGGAATATTGCTGTACTAGTACTAACGGCCCCTTTCAAGACATGCAAAACTGCAGACCTGGTGAATATACAGAGAACTCTCACTGCACGTATAAGTACAATAAAACACCTAAATTACTGGGAACGGTTGAAGTCCCTTGACCTGTACTCCCTGGAACGCAGGCAAGATACATGATAATATACAATTGGAAAATACTAGAGGGACTAGTCCCAGATCTGCACACGGTTATCGCTCCTTACGATAGCAAAAGACTCTACAGGCGGTGCAACATTCCTCCAATGACAAGCAGGGGCGCCATGAGTACGCTAAGAGACAACACAGTGTCAGGGTCAAAAACTGTTCAATTGCTTCCCAGCATACATAAGGTGAATTACCAATACACCCGTGGCTGTTTTCAAGAGGGAGCTCAACAGGCAAAGTCAGTACCTGTCCAGCCGGCCTGTGATTCATACGTCGGTTTGCGTGCGGATCAGGCCCTGATCCACAGCGAGGCTTGGTCATGGACCTGGACGCAGGGGCGTTGACCCCCGGAACACCCTCCAGGGAGACCACAGAAAACGGTATGCGTGGAGACCACAGAAAACGGTATGGGTGGGGAGACAATAGACAACGATGTGGGTGGGAACAACAGACAACGATGTGGGTGGGAACAACAGACAACGATGTGGGTGGAAACACCAGACAACGATGTGGGTGGGAACACAACAGACAACGATATCTATGGGAAGACAACAGAAAACTATCTGTGGGGAGACAACAGAAAACGATATCTGTGGGGAGACAAAACGATATCTGTGGAGACAACATAAAACGATGTGGAGAGAACAGAAAACGATATATGTGGGGAGACAACAGAAAACGATATCTGTGGTGAGACAAAAGAAAACGATATGGGTGAGAAAGTAAAGGGTAAATTCAAATATAGGAAATGAACGATTGTCAATGAACAAACAGGAAGAATGAACGGGGACTAACGGTGGTCTTGGCATGCAGCAGGACTACGGTTCGTTTGGTGAAATGCATCAATGATCCACATGAAGTCTATAGTTTTTAAACATAACAAAATAAAGTAAGTTTTTCTTCGGATTTTTAACCCCGGAGGGTTAGCCATCCAGGATACCCCAAGAAAGTCAGCGCGTCATCGACGACTGTAACTTATTTCCATTGGGGTCCTCAATCTTGTCTCCCAGGATGCGACTCACACCAGTCGACTAACACCCAGGTACCTATTTGCTGCTAGGTGAATAAGACAAAAGGCGTAAGGAAACGCGTCGAAATCTTTGCACCCGCCGGGAATCGAACCCGGGCCCTCCGTGTGTGAATCGGGAGCTTTAGCCACCTTGTATTGACCAATCAACAATATTTAAGAAATTACGTCTAATGAGCCCGTGGTCCTACTGCAAGATTTAAACTTCTCAAGGAAGTTAACTGATGCTGGTGAAGAGCTTTTGAACCAAGGAACTGGATCTGGCCTCACCTTCCTTGGATGGAATCTAATTACCTTTCGTTACCCCATGCACCCAAAAACTTGTGTGATTTTAACAATCCACCAACATGAATATATTCTAGACAACTACATAAAAATGCAGTGTCATTCATAGATATCACAGAAAATACG
>NC_091321.1:250000-265000 GCF_038502225.1 Cherax quadricarinatus | reverse complement strand
GCCTAAGCCTGGCCACTACAACATCAGTCAGTCTGTTCACATTACAAGTTGCTCCATAAACATACTTATCTACGTTCATGTTATCATAGTGGGTTATAGATCTACTCAGGCTTCTAACTGCATTCCTATAACAATCATTTTCATTATTTACTTCTCTCCTAATATTATTCCTAATGCTAGACACAGTTATACCAAAGTTATATTCTACATTCTCCTTCTCGATACTCTTCTTGGCTAACATATCAACTTTATCATGAAGGAGTAATCCAATGTGTGATGGGATCCATAGCAATTGTACATTAATTCCTTTGTCCCTAATTTTTGAGTATCTATACCTGGCTTCCCCAATGAGCATGTTGTTGGAGTCATTATATGAGCCAAGGGCCTTCAATGATGACATAGAATCAGTAATGATGATAAGAGTCAAGCTCAGTGTCATAGGTTAGCTTTAGCGCCATTAGGATTGCAAACAATTCAGTTTGCAGTGTAGACGCCCAGTTGTTAATTCTTATGCCTAACTCAACAAATTTATTATCGTTCTTAACTAGGGAGGTGGCAACAAGAGCAGATGCAGCCCTGCCAGAAGACTCCTGTTTAGATCCATCAGTGTATATAACTTGTGATAACTTGTTACTACCAGCTAGGTGAGAAATTTCTTCTTGAGCAGTTGCTCTAACAATAGATTTAAGGAAGGGATTACTAGCAATGAGCTTCTTGGGAGGGACTTGTAGGTATGTGATATTAAATGAACACATCTAGAAGGATAAAGCAGGAACGGAGAAATTCCGAGAACCAGCTTCAGGGTAAACAAGACAATTTCAAAATACCAAAGAAAAGATAAACAAGTTATCAGTAAATGCTATTTCACGAATGATTGCCATGTACTCGACGATGAAGTATATTGTGCCCCCTCGCTATCAAAATTTAACTATAGATACAAGATTATAAAAATCGGGAAAGGACAGAGAAAAACAGATACGAAACACAGACTCGGTAGAGAGAGCCTATAAACCTCAAAAGGAGAGACGTGAGGAGTAAGCATAACACCAGGAAAAAATCACTGGAAACAAACATTAGCTAAATCAAACATTAACAGCGTACGCATGCCAGTCTAACTCGGGAACAGCTTTCAGGTACCTCAGAGTTGTTCAGGACACTATATATGACCTATGTCAGATCCATAATGGAGTTGCACCACCAGCATATGCAGCTCCCACAAAAGAAAGCATATCTAGAAACCAGATAAAAGGCCAGAGATTTCTTACTATCTAGTCCCACAGCTAAGAAGGACGTACCAAGAAGGACCAAAGGAATAAAGTTTACAGAGCTTTAATTTCTCCTCACGTCTATCCAAAACCTTTCTTAAACCTTTCATCCCGAATACCTATAACCTTTTTTCTCTGTTCTGTCCTCCTGCCTATTTCTATCATCTCTCTCATGGCATATTAAAAAAAATAGGGTGTGTGAGGGAGGGGGAGTTCACCCAGCTGCCACATAACTGGTTGTCTCCTTACACCTGATAACATTACATCTCCCTCCCTCCCTACTCTCCTTCCATTCCCTCCCACCTCTTCCAGCTCACACCCATCCCCATCTATTTCCCCTCTCCCCGTCCCACCACTTGAGTTTCCTTCTTGTCCCACACTCCTCTCAGCTCACCCTTTCCTTCCTTGCCCAATACCGCCAGTTAACCCCTCCCTTCCCTTCCCCTCTCAGAACACCTTCCCCGCTCCAGCATACCCACTCTGTTCCCAGTTCCACTCCTCCCGGACCACTCCCCCCTCCCTTCTGTTTACTCTTAAGTTTTCGTCCCTCCCCCCTCCTCGCCATTCAGTCCTGGGAGTAACTGGTTGTGAGCTTAGCTTTACACCCCAACATTCACTCCTCCAACCCCATATCCGCTCTCCCCACCGTTGCAACCCCTCCCACACCCTCAAATCCCTCCACCCCGCCCCACATTACCTCTCACAACCCCACCTCCCCTCTCCACTCGTCTAATCTCAGGATATACTACCATGTTTTTAAATGGGGTGTGTGACCCTAGATGAGGAAGGCCAGCGGATGCTTAACTTGTGACGGGACTTCTGATCATGACCAGTGTCATGAGACCTGCCTCCTGACAAATCTACCACCAGTCTCTCCAACTCTCCCATCCCCTACTCAACTCTCACAATCCCTTTCCCGCCCACACATCCACTCCTCTACCCCCAAGCTTATTTTTCCAAACTGAGGGACTAATCACTTTGTATTTACATCTCCACAACTTCTGCTGTCTCCTCTATTTTAAGCCACTCTTTCGCTTTCACAACTCGCTATATAATTTACCTTTTTTTGCACCTCTCCTTTACCTTTCCCGAATGGTAAATGTACGCCAGAGCTGCATTTTGTGTCTTTTCTGATGAATCAAGTCCATGTGATTCTATGTGACTGAACACTGCTTTTTAACACCCTTTCAAGGATGCGACGCAAGAGCTATTGGTCTATAGTTAGTTCTCCGGCAATTACATTTCTGTCACATGGTGGAGACGGAAAAAACCTAGAAAAGCTAGATACAGTGATTGATAAACAAGGGTTGAGGCTCGACCGTTCGTCATCGTAGGAGCTGCCAGCAATCACCGGTTCTTCAACACGCGGGGCCAGGAGCTAAGACTCGACCCCTGGAACCACAAATAGGTTAGTAAGCAAGTTATACTTTTGTATCAATCAAATCACATATTACTCGGGTAGATAATTTCCAGTAGATACTTCATGTGTTAGCCAAAATCACCGGCCAGCATGTTTTAAATAAGTGACCCACTGATCAGATCCGACTGGTTCAGAACCCTTGACTGGTCCAAACCCTCGACTGGTCCGAACCCTTGACCGGTTTCAAACGGATTCGTTGGACAATAAAGCAGACTGTAAACGGATGGGGTTGCAGGCGCCCTTATCAAACACAAACAATAAATATAAAACAGGAGCGTACTCCGGTAAGCTGTCCTAATATACAAGTACAGTTAGAAATAGAAATACAAATAGCTAGAGCTTCATTTAAGGAGGTTATTAATAGAGTATTCAAGAGGTTGCTAGTAGAATTACAGTAAATAAACCATTCAAATCATTATGAAGCCCTGTGTAGTCTGCAATCAATCAAACAAACGGGCTTCCACATGGATAAATTGTCATTTTTGTGGAAATTGGTGTCACGCCCCTTGTGCAGATATCCAAGAACTAGCTACAAGCAGTATTAAAACAGGGAAGTGTTTTTGGGTATGCCCAAATGAGATAAATCTGTGGACTAAAATCACAATGGTATTAAAAGAGGATAACATCAAAGCTGCTTTCATAGACAACCTGGAAGCTTTCTACAACAGATGGGAACAATAAAAGTCTGGGCTGAATGGTACTGCCCTTGATGCTGGCCATGTAGTCAGAAACTGTAAGGCTGGAGGTGATGTCCTGGTAGTCAGTAAATGTGAGGCTGATAGTGCTGTCCTGGGAGACAGTAATGGTGAAGCTGGAGGTGCTGTCCTGGGAGACAATAATGGTGAAGCTGGAGGTGCTGTCCTGGGAGACAGTAATGGTGAAGCTGGAGATTTTGTCCAGGTAGTCGGGAATTATACGCAGGAAGGAATGCATATAAATGAGCTCATGGGAGACAGGAGCCGTAGTGGGGAAACAAGTGTAGTCAAAGATAAGATAAAACCAATATTGCAAACTAGAAATACCACAGGAAATAGCAAACAATAGGACTCCACTGGCAATAGTGAGGATATATTACCAAAAACAACTGGTGGGAGCTCCATTGTTGGTGCTAGGGAGGATAGGAATAAGACAGGTAAACATGCACCAACAGGGAATACAGTCACAGAAACCCAAGGCAAACGGAAACCAAGCCTGTGCACATACTATGCACTTGGTATCTGCAGACATGGGAAATCTGGAAAAACAGATGGGACGTGCAACTATGACCACCCTAGAAAATGCCGTGCCCATATGACAACAGGAAAATGCAAACTCCCTTCCTGTAAGCTTTTTCACCCTGAAATGTGTACCTCTTCAGTACAGGAAAGACTGTGCTATAACTTAAATTGCCAGGCACACTATCTAAAGGGGAAAAAAAGATACAAAACATCCAGGCCATGGGAAAACCTGGGTAGCCACAGCCACTCAAGAGGGAGAGGTTTTTTAGTGCCAGGAAGGAAAAAAATGTGGCAGGAAATGGCAGAAATCGTACACCAAATCCAGTCATTCCTGGAGTGGAACCACAGTCGATGGCCTCCACTCCAAACCAACAGATACTAATGCCGGAAAAAAAATCCCCCCCCCAGTACCAACAATACCACCAGTCCGATGACATTCTTCTTTGCAAATATACAGGGTCTAAAGCCAGCAACAACAAAATACCTTTCATCCGTGGACTGCTTGCAGAGGCAAAGGCAATGTTCGCGGCTTTCACTGAGACCCACATAAAGGACCACTTGGACAACGAAATATGGATCCCAGGTTACAACCTATACAGATGTGACAGAGTGAACAGGCAAAAGGGAGGGGGGGGGAGTTGGCCTGTACATTGCAGAGTCACTTGTTTGCACAGAACTGCTTAATGCCTCAAATGATGTAGTGGAAGTTTTAGCAGTAAAGATCCGGATGCAACATCCCAGCAATTCCAGGAACAGCTGTTAAAAATTGACCACTGTCTGGAAAATCTTCCAGCTCCTGCACCCAACAACTTGCTCCTGGGGGATTTCAACTTAAGGCACCTAAAATGGAGGAATATAGCAAATAATATTGTTGCAGTAGTAACACCAGGAGGCAGCTCTGATGAAAACTCACACTCACAAGAGCTTTTAAATCTCTGCACAAAATTCAATTTAAACCAGCAAATAATAGAGCCTACTAGACTGGAGAATACACTAGACCTCATCTTCACTAACAATGATGATCTGATACGAAATGTCACCATATCAAAAACAATATACTAAGATCACAACATAATTGAGGTTCAGACATGTATGCGCGGAGCCCCAGACCGACATAATGAGATTAGTCACGAGGGAGCATTCACCAAATTCAACTTCAATAACAAAAACAAAGTGGGACCAAGTAAACCAAGTCCTAACCTATATAAGCTCGGAAGATATACTAAGCAACACAGACCCCAACTTCTAGAACAGATTAACTTGGTGGCACTCGATGTATGCACAAGGCTTATTCCTCTAAGAAAAAGGAGTAGTAGATGTAAAATAGAAAGAGACAGGCGCTCCCTTTACAGGCGACGAAAAAGAATAACAGAGCGGCTAAAAGAGGCCAATATATCTGAAATGCGTAGGGAGACACTGGTCAGAGAAATAGCAAGCATCGAACTTAAGCTAAAGGAATCTTATAGGAGTCAGGAATCGCGGGAAGAACTAAAAGCCATAAATGAAATCGAAAGAAACCCAAAGTATTTCTTCTCCTATGCCAAATCAAAGTCGAGAACAACGTCCAGTATTGGGCCCCTACTTAAACAAGATGGGTCCTACACAGATGACAGCAAGGAAATGAGTGAGCTACTCAAGTCCCAATATGACTCAGTTTTTAGCAAGCCGCTAACCAGACTGAGAGTCGAAGATCAAAATGAATTTTTTATGAGAGCGCCACAGAATTTGGTTAACACAAGCCTATCTGATGTTATCCTGACGTCAAATGACTTCGAACAGGCGATAAATGACATGCCCATGCACTCTGCCCCAGGGCCAGACTCATGGAACTTCGTGTTCATCAAGAACTGCAAGAAGCCCCTATCACGAGCCTTTACCATCCAATGGAGAGGGAGCATGGACACGGGGGTCGTCCCACAGTTACTAAAAACAACAGACATAGCCCCACTCCACAAAGGGGGCAGTAAAGCAACAGCAAAGAACTACAGACCGATAGCACTAACATCCCATATCATAAAAATCTTTGAAAGGGTCCTAAGAAGCAAGATCACCACCCATCTAGAAACCCATCAGTTACACAACCCAGGGCAACATGGGTTTAGAACAGGTCGCTCCTATCTGTCTCAACAACTGGATCACTACGACAAGGTCCTAGATGCACTAGAAGACAAAAGAATGCAGATGTAGTATATACAGACTTTGCAAAAGTCTTCGACAAGTGTGACCATAGCGTAATAGCGCACAAAATGCGTGCTAAAGGAATAACAGGAAAAGCCGGTCGATGGATCTATAATTTCCTCACTAACAGAACACAGAGAGTAGTAGTCAACAGAGTGAAGTCCGAGGCAGCTACGGTGAAAAGCTCTGTTCCACAAGGCACAGAACTCGCTCCCATCTTGTTCCTCATCCTCATATCTGACATAGACAAGGATGTCAGCCACAGCACCGTGTCTTCCTTTGCAGACGACACCCGAATCTGCATGACAGTGTCTTCCATTGCAGACACTGCAAGGCTCCAGGCGGACATCAACCATATCTTTCAGTGGGCTGCAGAAAACAATATGAAGTTCAACGATGAGAAATTTCAATTACTCAGATATGGTAAACACGAGGAAATTAAATCTTCATCAGAGTACAAAACAAATTCTGGCCACAAAATAGAGCGAAACACCAACGTCAAAGACCTGGGAGTGATCATGTCGGAGGATCTCACCTTCAAGGACCATAACATTGTATCAATCGCATCTGCTAGAAAAATGACAGGATGGATAATGAGAACCTTCAAAACTAGGGATGCCAAGCCCATGATGACACTCTTCAGGTCACTTGTTCTATCTAGGCTTTAATATTGCTGCAAACTAACAGCACCTTTCAAGGCATGTGAAATTGATGACCTAGAAAATGTACAGAGAACCTTCACGGCGCGCATTACGGAGATAAAACACCTCAATTACTGGGAGGGCTTGAGGTTCCTGAACCTGTATTCCCTGGAATGCAGGCGGGAGAGATACATGATTATATACACCTGGAAAATCCTAGAGGGACTAGTACCAAACTTGCACACGAAAATCACTCACTACGAAAGCAAAAGACTTGGCAGACGATGCAACATCCCCCCAATGAAAAGCAGGGGTGTCACTAGCACGTTAAGAGACCATACAGTAAGTGTCAGGGGCCCGAGACTGTTCAACTGCCTCCCAGCATACATAAGGGGGATTACCAACAGACCCCTGGCAGTCTTCAAGCTGGCACTGGACAAGCACCTGAAGTCGGTTCCTGACCAGCCGGGCTGTGGCTCGTACGTTGGTTTGCGTGCAGCCAGCAGTAACAGCCTGGTTGATCAGGCTCTGATCCATCAGGGATGACGCCTGTGTCCAGGCTCCTCCTCCATTGAATAAGGCAAAAAACAGTGGTCTCTTGCAATTCTCGATGAATATGGGAGTTCCAGTGAGTCTGAACATGAGGCAGTGTGCCGGAGTATTACAACCTAGGATTTCAAATGGCCTGTTATCCCAGGTGTAATGGGAGCAAATAAACACAGTAGAAAAAGTTTAGACTTATATTATCCTTCACCAATTATAACAGCAATATGTACACTATGTACAGTGATAAATATAGTGCACTCCACGGTAAGCAAGGCAGAAATAGAAGCCACAAGATAGCAGACCGTGCTTCAACCAGCTCTAGAGTGGGAATGACAATCGCAGAGGTTATGTGGATACCGCTCTCCTGTCTGCCCTTGTCATTCCCACTCTAGAGCTGGTTGAAGCACGGTCTGCTATTTTGTGGCTTCTATTTCTGCCTTGCTTACCGTGGAGTGCACTATATTTATCACTGTACATAGTGTACATATTGCTGTTATAATTGGTGAAGGATAATATAAGTCTAAACTTTTTCTACTGTGTTTATTTGCTCCCATTACACCTGGGATAACAGGCCATTTGAAATCCTAGGTTGTAATATGGGTAGCCTGTCCGAGAGCTGGACTTAGAGAAACGGTTGAGCTTAGGGTGAAGCTTGTAGCAGGAACATTGTGTAGCTTGCTGTTTCGCTTCGCTTTACAAATTTTGCGTGTCAGTTGCTTATGATCAGCCTTGCTATTGTGTGATCGTTCAACAGCTCGCTACTAGCTTGTTCAGTGTGCTCGCTTCGCTACGGTCAATCTTGTGTGCAGTCGGCTTTGCTTGTATGCGTATTCTGCAATCGTACTGTGCATAGCTAAGCGTGTTCTGCAAATTAATGTGTTACGTTGGGGTATTCGTACTGTGCATAGCGAATAACTTATGCCACCTAGACGAGTCAGACGCCTGGTGTCGGCATATACTTTGCATAACCTACCTAAATTGTCCCTACAGCGTTGTTGGCAAATTGCTCGTTCCATTGGCATTCCCTATAAACGCACTCTTACAGCTGCGCAACTGCGTTCACTTATTGCTGACATACTTATTGAAGAAGAGATGGCACATCAAACTCCTCCCTTTACGGGAGCTAGGGAAAAAACTACTATGTTCTCGCAGGAGGAAGATGATACACCTACGGAGCAAAATGGTCAGTATAGTGCAGCTGGGTTGTCTCAGGGTGAATCAGCGTCGTTGGCACTTCAGCTGGCAAAAATCAATCTTGAGCAAACTAGGGAACAGAGAGCATTCGCAAGGGAAGAATTTGATAGGGAAAGAGAAAGGAGGCAGTTTTCGCATTCTGTAAACGATTTCAGTTTACAAAAAGCAGTACAGCTTGTTCCCCGCTTCAATGAGGCCGAACCAGAGCAATTTTTCGAAAGCTTCGAAAATCAGGCTCGAGCCTTGAGGTGGCCGGAACAGCACTGGGCAGCGTTGGTTCATACAGCATTATTGGGTAAGGCACAGGAATTTACGTCGGTATTAACTGACGCTGAATTCTCTGATTATCAAGTAGTGAAGACCACAGTGTTGGGAGCATATACATGTATCCCAGCTAAATATCGTAAGACCTTCAAATTGAACAGGCGGCAGCTTGGTCAATCCCTGGTGGACTTTGTGAGACAGCAAACCAAAGCTTTTACCAGCTGGTATAAAGCGAGTGGTGTCTCTAACTTTGAGGAGCTGGTGCAGCTTATTCTGATTGATAACCTGCTGGAGTCTGTGGGACCAGAGGTTCGTGTCTTTCTGCAGGATCGTGACTTAACCACTGCATTGGAGGCGGCCAGGTTGGCTGATACCTTCGAAACGAACCGCTCCTTGTCCGAGCGGTCCCGTCTCTCTTTTCAACAGTCTGGCGTGAGCAGAGATCGACAACATTGGAGAATGAAGTGCCAGCCGGAGGGAGAGCGTCTACGACATCCAACCAAGTCACCTGGTGAGCCACGCTTCTCAACATATGGTCCCCCTGCGGAGAGGCAAACTACTTATGGAGCATCTCGACAACAATATCCAGAGAGGCACCAGCCAGAACGACACCACTTGCAACGTCATCAGGGAGTAAAGGGCAAGCCTGTCGTCTGCTTCAGGTGTAATAAAGTAGGTCATATCAGTTCCAACTGCCCCCAAAAACCTCAACCCATCGGGAAAATCTCTAATATCCCTAGTAACATGTCCCCTAGAGAAGTAGAAAAAGGTATGGCCCCTTATTATTGCGAAAGTCTTATTTCCCTTCAGGAAAACTCAGAACCAACTAAAGTAAATACCTTTAGAGATACTGGAGCATATTGCTCACTTGTCAGAGAAGGAATATTACCCCTTTCAGAGAATACTTCCTTGAATTCATCAGTTTTATTGGAAGCCTATGGAGGAACTATATATTCTGTTCCTTTGCATAAAATTTATGTACAGTGCAAATATTACACTGGGTACTTGACTGTAGGTATCTCAAAAGGATTTCCCATGAAAAATGCCATGTTATTACTGGGTAATAACATTACTACTGTTAGTTCGTGTCCTGAACCTATAATGATTAATGCTTCTCCAGTGTTGGCCATAACTCGGGCAACATCCCAAGGGCTGTCTGGGGAGAATGTTGACCTATCCTTGGACGACTCCGATCTCGGAATAGCCACGTTGTTTTATGAGACACACCGGCCGGAGTCTCGTAAATCAAGTGAACAGACCCCGATCAAGCCTTCCTATTCCCAGGTTGCAGGATTGCCAGATGTCTCTGTTTCCATGCCCGAGGGACTGTCCTTCCGGGAGGAACAACGTAAGGACCCTTCGTTAAAATTCGCTTTTGAGGCAGCCATGGGTAAATCCTCTTTGGGTCATCCAGTCAAGTATGAAGTTAAAAATGATTATTTGGTATGCACTGAGACTGGTAAGGAGACAGAGGGCCGGCAATTATACGACAGGTTAGTGGTTCCAACCAAGTATAGACCTCAGATATTAAATATAGCTCATAATACGTCATCAGGAGGTCACTTAGGAATTACAAAAACCTTGTATAGAATCACAAAAGAATTTTATTGGCCAACATTAAAGAAAGATGTGAAGAATCATATTAGGTGTTGCCGAGAATGTCAGCAAGTTGGAAAACCTGGACATTCTATTAAACCTGCACCTCTCCAACCCATACCTGCTGATGGAGAACCTTTTGCAGATTTAATTATAGATTGTGTAGGTCCACTACCTAAGTCAAAGTCTGGAAATCAGTATTTATTTACAATTATGGATAAAGTAACCAGATATCCTGAAGCGATCCCAATGCGTAGTATCAATACTAAAGCTATTCTCAAAGCTTTAACAAAATTCATTTCTTGTTTTGGCATTCCTAAAACTATACAAAGTGATCAAGGTACTAACTTCACTGCCAAAGCATTTAGGGAAGTATTAACTAGGTTAGGGATAATTCACAACTTATCCACTGCCTATCACCCTCAGTCCCAAGGCGCCTTGGAAAGATTCCACCAAACATTAAAAACAATGATGAGAAGTTTTTGCATGCACTTTCCGACAGATTGGGATGAATCTCTACCATTGTTGCTGTTCTCAGTACGAGAGACGGTGCAAGAGTCTACAGGGTATAGTCCGTTTGAGCTGATCTTTGGGCACAATGTACGAGGTCCTCTTCGGGTGCTCAAAGAAGGATGGATGGGAGAAGACGTAAGCTCAGCACTCTACAACCCGTCTTCAAGGTTGCAGGTGGCACGTGAGTTAGCCACGGCTAAGCTAAAGACAGCTCAAAGTAAGATGAAACAGAGGTATGACAGAAGTGCACAATTCCGCTCCTTCCATCCAGGAGACAAGGTGTTGGTGCAGGAACCTATACCTGGCCACACCTTGAAAGCTAGATTTACGGGACCTATGCAGATAGTAAGTAGATTATCTGATTTAAATTATGTGGTAGCTCCCATTGATAAGACCTCAAAAACAAAAACTTACCACATAAATCAAATCAAGGCCTTTCATACACCAGATAAAGTCCCAGTAATGACTCTGTCCTCTACCTCTGAGGACGACTCTGACTCTTTGCACTCTATCTCTGAAATTAATACTAAACTTTCAAATTCTGTCCTCCTCAAGGATCCTAGCCCGTTAATGGATGGATTATCTGAAATACAAGCAACCAATTTAACTGAGCTTCTACAGTCATATCCTAATATTTTTTCGGATGTGCCGAAAAAATGTACGTTAGGTTACCATGATGTAGATGTGGGAAAATCTAAACCAATTAAACTTTCCCCCTACAGAGCTAATCCTGAAAAGCAAAGGTTACTTCAGCAGGAAGTAGACTTCTTGTTAGAACATGGTTTAGTGGAGGAGTCGTCTAGTCCATGGGCTTCACCGTGCATCCTAGTAAAAAAGGCTGATGGAGGGTTTCGTATGTGCACAGACTACCGTAAAGTGAACGAGGTCACAATTACAGATGCTTACCCTCTTCCTCGTCTGGATGACGTAATTGACTTTGTGGGTAAGGCTACTTTTGTGTCCAAATTAGATCTCCTTAAAGGTTACTATCAGGTACCTTTGACAGATAAGGCGAAGGAAATCTCTGCCTTCGTGATTCCAGGAGGTCATTATCAGTATACAGTTACCCCCTTCGGAATGAAAAATTCCCCCTCTTCATTCCAGAAACTCGTCCATCAGGCTATTAAAGGACTTGAAGGCACGGCAGCATACCTAGATGATATTGTTGTGGTGTCTGATACTTGGGATCAACACCTACTTAGACTTAAAGCTCTGTTTGAGACCTTTAAGAATTCCCAATTAACAGTTAATTTGTCTAAATCTTCCTTTGGCCAGGCCACTGTCACTTTTCTAGGCCATGAAGTAGGTAGTGGTAAAGTTGCACCTAAACTTGCTAAAGTTCTTTCGATTAAAGAATATCCAGTTCCTCATGATAGGAAATCTCTTCAACGTTTCCTAGGCATGATAGGATTTTACAGAAGATTCTGTAAGAATTTCTCAGATATTGTAGCCCCTCTTACCTCTCTTACCAGTCATAAAGTTCCCTTTAATTGGACGTCAGATTGTAACACTGCTTTTAATAAAGCAAAAAGATTATTGTGCTCTGCACCCATTCTTTTGTCTCCAGACTTCTCCAAACCTTTTTCATTACAGGTTGATGCTTGTGAGTCTGGGGTTGGGGCGGTACTATTACAAATCGGGAACAAGGAGCTGCAGCCAATCGCATACTTTTCAGCCAAGTTCCAGCCACATCAGAGAGCTTACTCTACCATTGAAAAAGAAGCCCTCGCGCTGGTAATGGCTTTGGAGCATTTCGATGTTTATGTGGGCCAAACATCGCAGGTGGTCACAGTCTACAGTGATCACAACCCGTTAGTCTATCTCCAAGCCATGAAGAATCACAACACAAGGCTTATGCGTTGGACTCTCAGGCTGCAGCCCTACAATATTTTTATTAAATATATTGCCGGCAAAGAAAATGTGTTGGCAGACTCTTTGTCAAGAGTCTAGTTTAATATTTTATTTAGGTTAGGATGTATTTGTGGTAAACCCCCTTTCAAGCTCTTTTTTTTATCCCCTGATGTGGGGTTTTTTTTTAGTGAGGGGATACGGGCTACCGTCCGCTTGTATCTTGGACCTATGTTGGCTTATCTGACTGCTGTCTCACTCTGAGTTTAGGGTTTGGCTTTCAGGCACTAGGAAAGCTGAGCTCTATCTAAGAGTTGGATGGTGGAGAGGATAGGCGGTCCCATTATTTTGTGCCATGGCGGCACGGTTACCACTGGGAGGTGGCAGCCTAATCCTGAGCCTTCTCGGGGGTGGGGGTGTGGCATGCAAAGAGTACGTAACCTTTATTCGGCGCATGGACACACCCTCATTTACAGGCTATCTCCCCCAACCAGCGAACCAGGTTGCTAAGAGTTGATGATGGGGCCCCATCGTTCAACTAGTGACCAGGTTCTAGCCAATAAGAAGGTGGGATTGACAATCGCAGAGGTTATGTGGATACCGCTCTCCTGTCTGCCCTTGTCATTCCCACTCTAGAGCTGGTTGAAGCACGGTCTGCTATCTTGTGGCTTCTATTTCTGCCTTGCTTACCGTGGAGTGCACTATATTTATCACTGTACATAGTGTACATATTGCTGTTATAATTGGTGAAGGATAATATAAGTCTAAACTTTTTCTACTGTGTTTATTTGCTCCCATTACACCTGGGATAACAGGCCATTTGAAATCCTAGGTTGTAATACGGAGCATATTATCAACGCCACCTTCGGAGACAAGTTCGGTAAGGGTTACGTCAGAAATGGCAAGATGTCGGCATAGTTTAGAGTTTCGGTCATGAAAAACCCATTTGAGTTGTCAATCTTAAGACTTACTGAACTTATAGTCGTACCGCGATTTAAAAATAAATCGTCATTTCTTTGGTATCAGTTTATTGACGGAGCAATGATCTGGGATAATCTAACGGGCTCTGAAACCAGACCTGCTCCCCCCAACAACTACAAACAATCGCACTGGGATGGTCCAATAGTGGAAAATATAGTCTCAACAATGCTTCAGTGTGTGTCAGGGAAGGATAGAGCCTGCCTCCTGGCAGTGAGAGCCCCTCATGCTGGGGACTTTCTGTTGGCTGTTCCCAACTCCAGCCTTGGCACATGCCTCGACCCACAGACCATCCGCATCGGTGTTGCCCTTCGACTTGCCGCCCCTATTCTCGCCGAACTCAGGTGTATTTGTGACAGTGAAGCAGCAGACCGATTCGGGTACCATGGTCTTGTGTGCCGTAAATCCGAGGGAAAGATTGCAAGACATGAGGAGGTTAATAACATTATCAAGAGGAGCCTCACAACAGCTGGATGCCCAGCAGTAAGGGAGCCACCCCAACTATGCAGATCTGATGGCAGCCAGAAGCGTCCAGATGATATCACCCTTCAAGCCTGGGCAGATGGGAAGCAGGTGGTGTGGGACTATACATGTGCATCTACCTTGGCTGATACCTATCTCCAATACACCAGGGAGGAAGGAGGGGCAGCTGCCAGCTTCAGGGAGTTCCAAAAGTCTAGAAAATATGGAGAACTTGCCCATCATTATATGTTTGTTCCCATAGGCTCAGAGCCCCTTGGCTCTTGGGGAAAGAGTGCATCTAAATTCCTTAAGGAGCTGGGAAAAAGACTCATCAGGGTAACTAGGGATCCCAGGGCAGCTAGTTTTCTGTTCCAGCGGCTCAGTGCGGCTGTTCAAAGGGGTAATGCCTGCTGTATTTTGGGCACACGCCCCAGCTCTGAGGAGCTGGATGAGATTTTTGCCTTATAATCGGTGATACACACGTAACAACATGTACCTTATATGCCACCTTTATATCAACAACGCATCTCTTAAATCTTTTCTTTTGTATTCGAGGAAAAAAAATTCTAATTTTATTTATGGCTCTGTTCCGTCTACCCGGGACTCTTATGACTTTCAGCTTGTGCTTTTTTCATTTCTCTTAACCAGGGCTACCTTCCTTTCTTCAGAAAGTTACTTTTTTTTGAAAAGCTGTTATCCATCGCCTTTACTTGTAGTTGAAGCGTCTCTTAATCTGCATCTAATCTTCCATTATTCTTAGAGGTACGTGTCTAAAGCATACTTCAAATGCCAGTGAGTTCCTCCTCCAGAGATACTGATTCTAATCCATGATAGTCATATCGTCGTATCAGCATTATTTCAGTAAGGTCACATGGCTT